>NW_019384489.1:97773-130909 GCF_000671375.1 Centruroides sculpturatus
AATTTAATAGGTTTCACTAAATATGGTAATCTTATATATATATATATATATAAATGGACGTGTGTGTCCCTATATTTCACTTTTTAGCCAAAACTACGCATCACACATGAATGGTGTTTGTATGTGGTAGTAGCCCCAAGTTGTTGCCATTCATGCACTATGGTGGTTGCGTCCTGATAGCTATAAGGGTGCGGGAGATATGGGGTTGAAAGTGGAAGATTTTCTATTTCGATTTAAAAAATTTTTGAAATTGAAATTAAATTCGAATTGATTCGATTATAGAACGATTGTAAACATTGCAGAAAATTGATCAAATTGAAAATAGTTCGTTCGACTGGATGTAAAAATTCTCTAATTAGTCTGGAAACAGGTAAGATTGGCTATAATGTAATTATCTTAATCTTCACTATCGTTACTTTTTGCCCACAAATAAAAACCCAGCGAAGTGGGTCCTTGCAGCTAGTTTTAAATAAATAGCTAGATAGATGGATGTGAATTTGTATTTCTGACATTAAAAAAAAGGAACAGTCTTACTAAATATATGCAAATAATTGTATGTATTTAGTAAGTATACATTTCAGACAAATTTTATACATATTACACCAATTGAAAGTTCTGGTTTCATCATTATATTTAAAGTAACTTTAATAAGGGCTTATTGCATTAGATATCAATATAGTCAACCAAAGAGGGCAGAGTAGCTAAAATGCATTTTGATAAAAAGCTTGTAATGATTTTTATTTAAATCATAATAAAAACATAACATTTACCAATTACATGAGATATAATGGTAACAAGAATTTTAGAATATAGAAGGACCATAAACTTTAGACAAATTAGTAATATTACATTTAATTTTGGCTTATTGGTGGCCAAGCGGTTCTGTTCCCTGAACACTGGAACTTCGGTCATGGATTCGTGCTGGCCATGTGGAGTTTTCTGGGTTTTATCCATGCCTCTAATGCCTGACCAGTTCCCTTAGACCTCCCAGAAGGCATTCCCCTAGACAGATCACCTAAGTGTTGCATTGTTGTAATTAACAAAACAAACAAACATTTAATTTTGGTTCTAACCCTTAATTTCAAAATAAATTTGGATTGTTAAAGAAGAAAAATCATAACTATTTAATCATAAAATGCTCTAAAGATTATAGGTATTAATTTATTATTGGATGTGGTGTTAATTTAATCTTATAAGTTAAAAATTACAGTTTAATATTTCAGTCAAATAATATAAATTATTTTTTTAGTGGATGGACAACTTAGTAACAAAGAATTTGTGGCAGTCATGAAAGAACAGTTGCAGAGAGGACTCGAAAAACCCAAGGACACGGGTTTCGTCAAACTCATGGATTCCATCTGGAAATGCGCTCGACTGAAAAAACCCGTTTTATTAGATGTTTAGTAATAAAATCAGTTGGGGATATTACTTTATTACAAAATATTTCTAATACAACAATTTTTTCCAAAATTTTTTAGTCGATGGTTTACAACTAGACATTTACGTGACTAAGTACTGTTTTTTCCATTAACAATACAAATGAAGACTTTTGAAGTAACGACTGCCCACCTCGATACCACACTTTTGTTTTCAAATAAACTTTCCAATATTCTGAATAACTAAAAAGTTTGACTGCATTTTTTAAAATTATAATAGTAATCCGAATCAATAAATAATAATTAACACGTTAGTCTCACACTAATACATTTCAATCTCAAATTAGTCTATAATTATTAGTTAATATATTGAATTCTGAAGTAAAATGTATGTAAAATTGTTTTGAATAAAATTTGTTATTTAGTGAATTGTCTATATAATTATTCAATTCCAAAGTAAAAACTTTATCTTGCTGTATTTGATTTCTATTCTGCTGACAGAGTGATAGTAACAAACTGACAAATTGGTTCTCTGTTAACATAAAGCAATGTGAGAGTAGTGGCATTCATTAACAGCCAAAAAGCAATAGCATGAAAGGTAGATATGGATTAACATTTACAATTATAGGGGTAAGATTAGGGAATTCGATCCCGGTCCTTATTTCTAATCCCGGGATTTCTTCGGTATTGAGGGTTAATAAAAAATAAGAAAATCTTACAGAAATTAAAAATCAAAATTTAGACAAAAATCAACGTATTTTACGGTATACACCTAGTTAATTTAATCACTCTAATTAATCAGACTTACAGTCAGACTAACCAGACTTAAATTCACTGTCTTCATGTTAAATTTATTCTTTTTTAAGCATCACTGAGATCTCTTTAAACTCACATAAATTGAAAAACTTTTATGTAACAAACTATGCAAATAAACGTTGAAAATTCACAAAAATCTCTCTTAACATCGACTAAATAGACTACTTTCATATAACAACCTAGTAAGTAGGTAGTAAAGTAAGTTTCTTAGGAAAAAGTATTTAAAAATAATATTAATCAGTCACATTTTTCTTAAATATAAAGAAAACTAATTTAATAGGAACATTCTAATTTGAATTGCGAAAATATGATCTGAGAAATAACAACGCATCTAGGTCTCATCACCAAGTCTGCTTCTCAATTTGTTGCACATATATGCAGCTGCAGAGAAAACGCGTTTAGGTTGATGGAAGTTGGAGGAATCGTTAGTAAATACTTATAAGCTTCGAGGACACGGGGAGGATGGAAAGAAACAGTCCGGTCGACACGGATCGGGATTGTAGGAGTAAAGGCTATAATCCCGATTGTTTCGATCATTGTAAGCATGCCTTTCTAAAAATAAACGCGTTAATTTTGTAAATTCGGTCTCTGTGTGAGTCTCTCAGCGTTCAGCAAACCACTACCCCGAAACGTAAAAAGACTTTCTCGCATCATCCTGACAGATCGCGGACAAGGCGAGGGTCATAACCTTTTCACCTAAGGTCGACCCCCCTAAGCGAGTAGCGTCAGGTCTATATTAACCACACTGGCAAAACAAGATGGCTGACACATTGACAGGTAAAACGCACTGAGTAGTGCTCTCGACTGCGCCAGAAAATCGATTGGCGCCCGCGAAAATTCAAAAATACAAAAATGAAGTATATTACCAAGTAACCCAGTGAGAACTGCTTGCCTATCATTTTAGTTGAAAATACAAGAAGTTTTATTCCAAGCAAGCATCGCAAGCCCGCTTGGTTAATTTCTGCTGCTTGCTTGGAATAAAATTTCTTGTATTTTATATTAAAATGATAGGCAAGCAATTCTGTTAAAAGCACTGGCACTGAACGTTTCGCTTCATGCAGTCTATTTTGCAATTTTTTTAAAATGATGTCAATCCCGAAAATCCCGGGATTAGGAAAACTTAATCCCGAAAATTTTGGGACTGAAAAGTGGTCGGGATCCCGGGATCCCGATTTTCGAGATCCCGGGATCAAATCCTCTAGGTAAGATTTTTAAAAAAGGCTTTTGCATTTTTTTTCTAACATTTAGAAATTATAACTAAACTATCAGACTTGCTTTGTGGTTCCCTTAAATTAACCTCTTGTTTGAATGCCTGGAAAGACATGCAAGAACTCTTGCTGGCTTTAGTTTATTTATTTTTTTAATTTAATTTATGATGTAGTGAGTTCTTACAGATCAAAGTTACAATTTATTCAGCAAATTTGTTTTGTGTATGTATATCATTATCTATCAATACAGAAATCAGTTTCAATTGGTAGTGCAAACCATATCATAACTGATGTAAATAACCAAGTGTGTATTACTAATAATACTTGAATTCATATTTTGAATAATATCAAATCTCTCATCAACTGAAAGATTTGATGATGATGTACAATGATGAGCAAGTCCAACTTTGCAAACTGCAGAACACAAAATGCCTTCTCTGTTGTGGTACTTCCTAGAGGTAGATGACAAGATGTTTGAATGCAGATGAGAAAAGAAACTCTATCATTTAGTGTACATCATATACTTCTCAGATAATAATTAACATAATCATTTTAAATTAAATTGTATATACAAGGTCTTCAATGAATTCATACAGGACTAATATCCAAATAAAGCAAAAGTTGCCTGTTAAGCATTTAATAGAAAATTTTATAATTTTATTAAGCAGATGTTACAAATGCTCTTAAAAATTCAGCATATGCGATTTTTCCAGTTAAATTTGGATCATAATATTCTAAAATTCTGAACAGTTGTTCTTCGGGCAAAACCACACCAATTTTTTGTAAAAGTTCCCTAAAAATGTTACATTCCACTAATCCGGTCATATTTTTGTCGTAAAGTAAAAATTGTCTTGATAAAGTACGAAAATTTTTTGTTACTTTACCACGCATCTCTAACAATGTTTTTGTTAAATAGGGATTCTCCTCTCCGAGAGAAACCTGGAAATTTATAACCATTTTTAAATTTCTGCTATTCTATAAAATGACTAAAATAGTAGCAAACCTTTATTCTGGCCGGGGGTAATTTTCTTCTTTTACGAATGTCTGCACTGGTGGAACTTTTTCCGAGATGGAGAATATATTTAGAAAGAATATTCAAATAATCTATGGTAGAGTCTGTTAAAAGTCCTAGAGATGCTAATTCCTTCTCAATTTTCTTGTCATTGACGGGAATAGCCACTTGTTTAAGAATATCTAATGTATTAAAATAGAAAATAAATAAAAAATTAATGCTCCAATAGATATTAAATTCATGTTTTAATATATTTTGGCTATAGAAACTAATTCTTGTTTCTAATAAACCTTATTGACTCGAAGTTTTATGTCATTAGTGTACGAGACATTTTATTAGTTTCTAAATTATAATTAATAAGCATATTAATTAAAAAGAAGAGAGTTATAATGTATGATATTAAGGAGTTTAAATTAATTTTCCAGATTTAAATGAGTAAATATTCAATTTAAAAATAGTATATTAAGATGGAAAAAAGTAGCAAAATACTTCTTGGTCAGCAACTTTGTGTTGCTAACCAAATAACAATATAAACTGGAAGTGATGGAAAACCATCACTTCCAGTTTCACAAAAAGTGCATTGTTTATCCATTAGATTGTCAATAATGTCATTTACAATTAACTAAGATGCTAATTAACACGACAAATTGTTTCTGCTAAAGATAACAAAACTGGAAAAGAGGAGGGCACAAAAACACCATAACAGAAATTGTTTCACTTAGATTAAAACTGGTTGATACGTGAAAACATGGCTATATTTTAACATTTAAGATGGTAATTAGCTTTTCTTCAACAACCAAATTATTTGGAAATATATAGAGGAGAAGGTGGTATTATGGAACCCCAATTACATTTTAGTGAATTGTAAACAAGGTATCATAACTACACCCACATTTTTTGTGCGAAAAGTACTGGTAACTAGTAAACTAAATGTTCCTAATTGGATTTTTCGCTAGTGTAATTATAAGTATGGTTTTTGAAGGCTTTTGTACAAAAAGTCCGAAAGTAGGCTTAGAGAAAATCGGGTGGTAATATGGAACCTTACTGTATATTTTCAAAAAAATGCTTTAATGTAGCCAAAAACAAATAGGAAAGGACAAAAAATGTTAAATAATTACAAAATTATTTACTCCAATGTATTTTATCGCAAAAATGCTTTTATAATAGAAAAATATGACCTCCATCAACAATATATATTCCAGCAGCTCTTTTTCGATATTCTCAGGAAGAATTGGCTTTCTACCTAGTGTCTTTTTCACAAATTGCTCTGGAGGAATGTCTGCTTGCAAATAGAAAGTTCGGAGGAGTTGAGTTCCATATTACTGTAAAAGCACCAATGGGGTCCGTATTTCACGCATCGCCATCTCGAATTAACTTATGTCTGTCAAGACCAAAATTTAAAAAACGTGAACATCACACAGATTAATATGTACCCCTAAGTCTCTGGAACGGAATACATGCACCAGTGAACCTACAACTACACGATTTATATTTTAAAAATAATTAAATTCACTTAGCATTCAAAACTTGCGAATTTTGAAAAAAACAAATTTGCTGATTAAATACGGACAACCGTTTAACTGAAGTAAAACGGGTTTTCCCCTTGCTATGGATGTCTGCCTAGTTCAGTTCAGCCACATTCCGCTACAGTTCGCTTTTATTATCAGTTCGAAATGGGGTGGTTCCATAATACCCGCACTGTTCCATACTACCACCTTCTCCTCTACTAAATGTATAGTTAAAAAGAAATGAGAATTATTTATTGTGACATTGTCACAATGCTCTCAATTTTAGCGTCTTGCCCCTGTACATCATACTTTTCATGTTAACAATGGAATCATGCAGGTCATCCATCTAACTCCATTCAGGAGAAAATTTTTGAATTGAAATAACGACTTCCACTCCAAACTGAAAGTTTGTATATAGTTAATCAGAGCTTTCCATATCTGGTCTTGAATTTCTTCTAACTTCATTCTCCAGATTAAGGAAGAATAGACAGCAGACAGATGCCAGTGGAAATTTATAGATCTACAATTTTTGAATCTTTCATTGGACTAAATTGAAACTATAAAGTCTTGAAAATGGAATATAGATTTTATATTATGCACAAATGCAGATTTTGCTCTTACGTGGTTTCAACAAACAGCTTTAAAATATTTTTAAAAATTAATTAGATTTAGAGTACCATGCACCAACCAGTTTAAGAATATAAGACTATAACAAATGCTAAGTTTGACAAGCACTGCTAATGTATAATATTCAAGCTCTGATATTTAGGAAGTTTGCAATCTTAGATATATTTATATGGGATGTATACCTTAAAGAAAAAGAAAGAAAAGTAGATAGAGATTTTTCAAATTTTTCTTATATATATAAAATATTAATAAAAAAGAATATATTTGAGAAGTTTTTGACATTAACTCCACTTATACAACAAATCATTATTCGGCAACTGCCAATATTCAATTTGAAATATAACAACTTTTTAATTATTGTTTTTCCAAAAAAAAATTCTAAACATATTAATCTAACAAAAGTTATATACACTGTCAAATTAATTCAATTAAGTTTCATTTTCATATTTACATAAAACAGTAAATCAGTGGTTAAAACTATATTGTACATACATGTACAGGTACAGTACACAACATGAGAAAATGTGAAATGATTTTAAAGTATTTTTAGCTTTGATTGTTTTGGAATGAAGGAAATCTATTTTTTTATAAATTTATAGAAAAATGAATGAATTCTCTATGTAAAATAGAGATTTTCCTTGACTTTTTATTCCTGGCTGTTATACTGTTGTTTATTTTTTAAATAACGTCTTATAACAGAGAGGAAAGTTATGCAACTCCTTAGATTTTTTTTCAATAAGAGAAAACTCTATTAAAATGCATTAAGATAAAACAGAGTTTAACTTATGAACAAAGTTATTTTTTACATCTAACTCAAATTATTTTAATTGTACTCATAACTCAAAAGAACTGAATACAATTTAAGATAAACACAAGAAAAAAATCTCATATAAGAATTTTTAAGATAATAAATACCTTTTAACTTTTCTCCTGGTATTAATCCAGTCTTGGAAGGATCTTCAGTTTCACATCTCTTCTTTATTTCTCTGAATTTTGAATTAATTAATTCTTCTAGAGTTTGTTGTGTCTTGTTATGTAATTTTTCAGATAAATTTAAATTTTTCTGTTCCTTTTGCAGAGTTTGGATTAATCAGTACTAAATTTTAATCTTAAAAGAATGAATGTAAAATATTCATACCCTATTTATTTGCTGCTCTAATTCTCTTTTGATAGCAATTTCTGTAGGTGTAAAAACTGTTCTTTTTGATCCAATATGAAATAAGAATTTCCTAAGAAACTCCCAATAATTGATTTGATTTCCTGGTTTAATATCATAAGTATTGGCCAGTTCCTGAGAAATTTTTGATTCTTTTGTTGGAATGCCTGCCCAGTTTAATATGTCTATAAATATATATTATTATATGTTAAATTTGAATTAAAAATTTTATATAAATTAGTGTACATACAAAATAATAACATTCTAAATTTCAGGCATTTTAACTATTAAATTTCTTGTATCCATCATGCTCTTTTTTTTTAGTGAATACAAAATATGAATACATAATATACATAACAACATAATAAATAGTATGAATTTGAAGATTCTGCTATTTATTTTCAATAAAAATAATGAAATTAATTTTTTTTATATACAGTAATACCCCAAACTTACGCGATAGGTGGGACCAAGCGGTAACCGCGTAAGTCGAATTCGCGTAAGTCGGGGTATAATTTCGCATATAAATACATACAAATAATTTTTAATTGGGGCCGGAGACTAAAGAAAACAATAATTTAGAAAAAAATGTTTAATAAAATCTTAGATAATACATATGTATAACAAATTAGGCCTATATTATTTTACAATTTTTCACATTTACTTGATTATTACGCCATAATTTTAACATTGTTTCCATCTCAGCGATAATACTGTGACGTTTACGAATGATGCTTGAATTTAAAGATTGAGCATTTTTCACAGCTTCGAGAATTTTTTCTTTGCCTTTTATAATTGTTCCGACCGACTATTCCGGTAGATCAAACTTCTTTGCCAATTCACAAATTTTCATTTTTGTATCGAAGTCTTTAATAATGGGTACGTTTGTAAAGTCAAACGAGTTAAACGCGTTATTAACGAATCGTTCGAAAAGTCTAACGAAATAAGAATAACAATGACTTCATTCTCGTTTAACTCGTTCGACTTTACGAACGTACCCAATGTTAACTTTACATTTCAAAAATAAAGTTTTTCTTTTCTTGTTTGACACAGAAGAATTAGTTCTACTTCGTTTGGATGACAGTCTCTCAAATCTCCGTAGATATAACAAACACAAAAATAAATAACACAAAATAAATTGTAGCTATGTGTGGATTCCGCGCGACACATCCGAACATGTAAGCTGAACAATAGTGTGGGGGGAATGAATAATCAAGGGTTGTGTGGCGCACAAACAAAAGACGAGATTTGAAAATCGCGTAACTCCGGGTTCGCGTAAGTCGAGGTACTACTGTATTAGAATATGTATTATACATTTATCTTTTGATGGTTCTCTTGAAAAGGCTCTATGCTGTATATAGAATTATATGAAAAAGGAAATTCAATTTTAAAATAATACATAGTTTATACTTCTATAAGTACAAGTATGTGATGAACCTGATTATAAATGCATAATACAGTCAAAATTTGATAATAGCCAGTGGCATAACTGCAATTTTCAGGAAACTAGGAATTAAGGAAAATGAAAACTATTATTGTTTGAATAGTTGTTATTTATATTATGTGAAAACAAAATTTAGAAATTGAACTGAATTAAAATTCATCATTTTAAAATAATATAAATTCTTAAAAACATTCAAGCAGTATGGCAACCCCTACTTTGTGGGGTTATGCTGCTGATAATCCCCCTCCTAAATAGTGATAATGTCATTCATGATATGAAATCATACATGTTTCACACTCAAACTTGTATACATAGAATGTTACTATATATAATTCTTAGCTCAAGACACTTCAGTTTAGCACCATATTTCATTTAATTTTAACTTTAATGCCATTGTTTGTTCACCTCTGAATTGAAGTTTGACTATAGTATTCAAAACAAATGTCTTACTTTGAAATTTATCAGCTGATATGATACCAGAATGATTAGAATCCACTAGTTTACATCTTCGCACAATGTCTTTGCACCTCCATAAAATACGTTTTTGTAAAAAATAATCAGTTGGTGTTGGAATAGATGATGGATCCACAAGAATTTTTT
Organism: Centruroides sculpturatus; assembly: GCF_000671375.1. Lineage (NCBI taxonomy): Eukaryota > Metazoa > Arthropoda > Arachnida > Scorpiones > Buthidae > Centruroides > Centruroides sculpturatus. Next base: position 107,521 of record NW_019384489.1, read on the forward strand.
CATCAATTGACTGTTCCATTTCTTTTCCTAACTAAATTTATAATAAATTATTGTTATTTTTAAAATAAGTTAATAAAAATTTAACTTTATTATTATGTATATAAATATTTTTCAAAAAAATTATATTATTACCAGCTTTCTATTTCTATACAAATACATTATGTAAACTAAGCTTTAATTATAAATTTGGTGTGATATATTGAATGGTATAGAATCCTTTACCTAACATATGTGTATGTATAGTACTGTACATATGAGATAAAATATTTTTATTACTTAAAGAGAATACTGGATGGCTTATAAATTAATCAGTTTTAATTTAAAACAAAATAAAATATTATATTTCAAAATAGCTGTTTTCAAGTATATCTAATATATCTGAATTTTAATTCAGATATATAGATATATTAATATAATAGGTATTCTTTAATGTAATATTATACATTGTGTACATACAGAGTGTCCATAAAGTCCGTGTGCAATTTTAAAAATTTATAACTTTATTAGTATTTGTGATAGAAAAAAAAGTTATAAATTTTTAAAATTGCACAAGGACCTTGTATTGATCTGTTTATAAACTTAACATTATTTTCTTTATATAAAGATACTTTTAATTTATTGACATTCATAAAATGCATTAGATTAATATTAGTTCAGTTTATATTGTTGGTAAAGAGCTACAGTTCAAGTCAAGAAAAATATGTACAAATAATTTTAACATCAGATATAAAATATGTTTGTAGAAACCAGGTTGTAGCAACAGTCCTGTAGCCAGAAATAAAATAGGGGCTAGAGAGTTGCCTCTCTAAGATTTATTTTTGGCCACAGGAGCTGAAAAAAAATTGTGACTGGTGGTTCTTTTTTAGCAAGCACTAGGCCAATTATCTACCTTCCAAGTGTAAAAAAAAGTAATAATAGTATAAGTTCACTTGATGAAAGTGAAATCATATATTATATATACTGCATAGGGACACTGCTGACTGAGCTGAAAGGGGCTAAAGCCAAAAGAAACAAGAAGATTCAGAAATAAAATTGTGTTTAGAGAAAATTGTTTAAAATTAAAATTTTATTAAAAAAATTAAGTAATAGTTTAGTTTTAGTTACAAATTAAATTTTAATATAACTGAAATTAAGTAACATAATAATTGTATATCATTCCATTCATTTAATAAGTGAAATAATGAAAACATTATGTTATTTGTAATAAATCTAACCAACCTTTGATTGTCCTCTTGATGTAAGACAAACTTCTTCTGGAATAGCATCTTGCTCATTTTTTTTATCTTGTACTGTTAATTGAAGTTGTCCTGATTTCACACTTATAGGACTTCTTGGTTTTATTCCATGTGTTGTAATTACTTTTGTTTGTTCTGGCCACTTAAAAACTGATGGTGAAGGTGGAACTCTCAAAGGATTCATAATTTCCTTTATAACAGGAAAAGGAGTATGTGGTCGCACTCTAGGTTTTTTCATCTCTTTACACAAATCAATTGTCATAATACTACATTGTGAAATAGCAGTTTTAGGACGTTCTATAATTTGGTTTTCTATTGGAAACATTTGTGGCGGTGTATGTGGAGAACTATCTATTTTCTTTCCAAACTCTTCTACAAAATCTCTATATTTTAATTTGTTAAATTCATTTGTTGGAAATTTATTCCACAATTTTTCAAACTAAATAAGTTAAAAAGAAAAGAAAATTTTATGATAAATTTATTAAATATTTTTTTTGTTTTTTTTTTGGTTTGTTTTAAAAATATTAATTTGCTACATTAAAAATTACCTGATCATCACTCATTCTAAATGCATGCTTATCAAAAAGGAGCTTAACATCAGCTTTATGTGCTAAACCGACATCAGAATAATCGAGTGCGTAGAAATCTCTCAAAAATGTATTTCGTTTTGATCGAACTGCTTCTCTTAAATATTCTTCGGCTTCTTTCAGAGTAAATTCTGAGCCAGAAAGTGATTTAAAGGAAACAAGTCTATTTATAGTTTTAATCCATTTTTGAGTCTCCTTAGCAAATAAAACATTGTAAAATTAATTGTTTTAATACAATAAAAAAATAAGCTATGTTTTATATTTAAAGCAGAAAAATTTTCTTAAAGTACTTTTGACCATAATTCTGATAATCATAATTTTTACAAATTTAAATAAGTAATAATGTCAATAGCTACATAAAACATTTTTAGATAGCACATCTATAAAATAGTTATTAAACTATTTCAATGCTTTATATTCTTTACCATATCAATTTGATATAAAGTAGATACTTGTTGATTCAAACTAATTGCAACCCAAATCTGATCATCCAAAATTATTTTTCCCAATGTATTTTTTTGTTAATGTGAGGCTTCTCAATAAACTGTAGTTTGATGAGACTTTGTATTATGTCAAGATGACTTACACCAGTCAGTTTTTGAAATTTAACCAACTAGATTCACATTTATGGGGGTTTTCAATGTGCAGTAGGAAAGAGAAACAGTCCTGTAGCCAAGAATTGAAGGCTACAGAGACAAGCTGAAAAAATTTTGATTGGTATCACCCATTATTTTGGCCAGCACTACGCCTATTACCTACAATTCAAATGTAAAAAATGTAACAGTAGCCTAAGTTTATATGGTGAAGTGAAAGCATATATTATATATACTGCATACAAATGCATTTATACATATACTAAACACATACACACTAAGCCCACTGCTGAAGTGGGCTTAGCCACCTCGTAGCACTATAGCTATGGCTCTGGAGAGGAGACATGACACTAGCATTCATTTTCTATTCTGATAACAAATTTTAAATTTATTTTGAGGGTTTGTACAGACTATGTACTTTGGGCAGTGAAAAATAAATGCAATAGCAGTGTATTTTGTTCAGAAAGAAATCCAATTTGTTTTTGGCTGTTTAAATTAATTGGAATTTCAGACTACTGCAGTTCTAATTAGCAAGGTCCTACTGCATTCAGTCTCATCAGAAAAACTATAATTGCTAATTTTTGAAAAAGGAAATATTTTGATTTTAATTTAATCTTTTGAATGCAAATAATATTTTAAAAGTAGAAGTGATATAGTAATTAAAATTTTATTACTTTCTGTAAAAAAATTTTAAACCTTAATAGCATAACTAGAAATAATATTAGGAGGAGGTGCAAATTAGTGCAAACCTAAGTTCATCCACCGGATGTAGCCACTAGCACTGTGGATGAAGGATATTGTATATATATGTGTATAAGTGTATTTGTCACATCCAAATCTTTTTCTTTATTAATTTATTCACAAAGGTAAGGGAGTACCTCTTTGGTTATCCTATGCTACTGATCTTAAAATCACTATAAATTCTTAACTGAACTGTAACAGCAGAATCTAGTATAATATGAATTATATAAAAAACTATCCATTTATTTTCTGATAGATGAAATGATTATTTTCAAAAAAGATATAAATTTATATCATCTAATTGATTAATCTGTTGAAAATAAATTTCAGTATTTAAAAAAAAAAAAAAGATATAACTGAAAAACAGTCCAAAGTAAAATCATCACATTGCAATTGACATAATACAAAATTCTGATATGGACAGGAAGTTGTGATTTTTTTTTTAAATTAAAAGATGATTAAAAATTGCAGCCTGGCATTGTGACAATGTTACAATAAATAATTGTGCATTTAATTTAATAATCTTTTTACATTTAAAAAGACTACTTATTTCTTTAAGATAATGATATATATTAAGAATGATTTAAATATGAATATTTTAGTAATAAATAGTTAAGAATTTAAAAAATTTGATAAAAACTATTTTATCAATGCAATAAATAACTAAAAACTAACCTCGTCAAGATCCTTCTTATATAGATCAAAAAATTTTAAATACTCTATCTCATTTTCAAATACATCTAAGTCATTCAAAATTTCATTGTATTGATCATCTGAAAGTGGAAAACAGAAGTATTCTAGAATTTCTCTGAAATGTTCTAATTTTATTCTTCCCGACTGTTCCCAATCTTGTGCCTTGATTGCCTGAAACATTTTGGATTTAAGAATAATTACATCCAGCATGTATGAAGCAATTGTAAAATGAATACATTAATATTGTAGAAATTTCATTTGTATAAAATTAAAATATTTTACCTTTTCTATTTCTTGATATTGCTTAATTACAAAGCTTTTTAATTTTTTCTTTAATTTGTCTTCATGTAAATTATTGTATGATTTGGCATTTTTTTTGTCATTGTCCTAAATAAAATATGTATAAAATTAAAAATATGTAAAATATACATATTAATTTTTAAATATGTTAATGACATTTTGATCATAGTGTTAGATTAATTTAGAATCCAGAATCATTCTCATATTTTATCATATTTTTATATTAACAATCCAGAATCATATATTATATTATCATATTTTTATATTAACAATGAATTTCACTTGTAATATGAATACACTACAATTATTCCCATAATTGACTAATTTTTAAAAAATTGAGATACATAAATGTATTTTGTGATTTCTGATTCATTTTTCACATTAAAACAATTAGATTTTATAGCACACTAAAAACTTCTAATGGGCTGTCTGTAAATTATGTAACACAGATATGGATGGGTGGATATATACAAGTAATCATTACAATGTGTTACAAGGGGAGGGGTATTTATGAAAAGTCCACATAATGCTAGGGTCTCAATCCTTGAATAATAGTATGATTAATTTTTGTTCTTATTCGTCTCCACACCCTGGAATGTACTAAAAATAACTTTTACTTTTAACCTTGTAACTGGAGTGTTGTGTAACACTTCAGCGAACGTTTTCAATGCCCCTTCTGGGCCCTTATCTTTCCTAAGATAAATGGCTCAAAAAAAAATATTCAATTTTTCAACGTCCAGCTCAGTATTTATAGAAAAAGCCTGAGGAAGAGCCCAGAAGGGGTGTCGAAAACGTTTGCTGAAGTATTACACAACACTCCGGTTACAAGGTTAAAAGTAAGAGTTATTTTCATTTTTGTTCCTGAAGTATTGCAGAATAAACCATATTGTTTATATCGCTGTTTTTTAAGTTATACATATAATTAATAAAATAATGTAATGTTCAATATCTCTTGCTGTGTATTATTATTCAGTACAATTTAGGAGGTTGATCAAGGATTTGCATAATTTTTATGTAATTTTGAGGGTGTGTGTGATAATGTTACGAATTTATGAGGATGGTTGAAAAATATAAAAATGGCATTACATAATTATGGATAATCCCTAAATTGTTAGGTAGATTGATTAAAACTGGGAATAAATTTCATACAAACAATCACTGTAAATAATTTTTTTCTACAACATTCCTTTTCTATAACCACTTTCATTGTTATCATTTTCAAAGAATAGATGTAATTTTTTGAAAGAGCATTAAAATCAAATAATTAAATACATTCTGTACTTAAACTGTAAGCATAAAGAAAGTTGATATTTACATAATTAGCTTTAAAATTTTCATTCTAAATAGATAAGTTATTAATGTTTTTCATTTTTATGAAATATAACAAATATTTTTTGAATACTGATACTGATTGAAAATATAGTAAGAAAACAAACAAAACAACTGAAAACAATGGTTTTAAATATCATAAGGAACATAATACATAAACAAAAGTAAAAATTAAAGAAATACATTTATTATGCCATTAAAATTTAATTTTACACTTAAAAAAATTAAACTGCACACAGTTATCAGAAATCTTTGTCCTCTTAAAATGTCTGTGAATGTACAATAAAATTCAAACAATATCAGAACCTTCAAAATTTTCCTAAACGAAATATAATTTAACATTTTTAATTATCTTGTTATAATTATAAATTTAATAGTTCATAAAAATTCTTATTAAATAATAATTCTTACCTTTTGTATGTCAGTTTGTTTTAATTTAAATAATGTTTCAAAGTCATTAATGTTAATTAAATTAGTGTGGTAAGGATCTAAAATTAAAAACAGTTCTTTAAACTCTTTTTCTGTTATTTTAAACTTAGATAATTTCTTTAAAGCAATTTTTAATTCAGATCTTGTTATAACTTGATTATTCATCTGTAAAATATACATATATACACATATCATTAAACAATGGTTTAAATATGTTTTTAAAATATGGTATAAAATAAAAGAATAATTTATTTCATTCTCAAGAGTTAAATATAAGTTAAACGATTTTAATGGTAAAGACATATACTTTGTTTTACACTCCTGGGCAAAATGTTTTCTAATATTTGGCAGTCTTATCTGGCACATAATGCACCATACTCATGGGACTAGTGTATTGGTAGGGATTCTTTTATAGGCCCTTGATCAGAGTTTTATTAAAATTGGTAGTAGCCCAATTAATAGTATCAAGTTCCTCACAGTTGTAATGATTATCTTGATGTATTTGCTCTTCAAAAAATGCCAGATACAGTAGAGCGTTGATTATCCGAATCAATCGGGGACTGGGGTTGTTCGGAAAATTGATTTTTCAGATAACCAATTATGTACAAAAAAATACATTATTAATATAGAATATTAATATATCCCAATAATAGTATATTAATATATCCCATGTTTAAATTTTTCTCTGTTGCATGTCACTTTGAATTTTCGTCAATGTTAAGCCTAACAAACATTTTTATAATAATTGTGGCTATTGTATCGTTAAAAATTATTTCTTTATTTGTACAAACAAAATAAATATATTGAAAAATATAAAAACAAAAAAAGTTATATTTTAAAAGTTAATCTAGTATCAAAAACATTCGATTCAGCAGGACACAGTCCGACTGGAATGCTTTTGGTTGATTGACATTCGGATAATTGACACTCTATTGTATTTTCTATTATATTTAGATGTAACTTCTTGCAGGCCAATGTAGAATATTCATATTGTTGACTTGGAAGTATTAAATGATTCATTTGGTTTTATACATTCATGCATTATTTTATTTTCTATTTTTTTCCAATATATATTTATAATTTAAAAAGTTTTTTTTAATAAACTGTTTAATCATAAAAATATTAATATAAAACTGACTAAAACTAAATTTTTTTTTACTTACATTTGAAAAGAGCTGAAAGCAGTTACAAATCTTCACATAACTATTTGTTTCACATTCCATATTCAAAACTTTCAGCAGAAGTAAAATATTTTCAAATTTTCACAAATTATCATATTTCAAAATTTTGACAAAATTAAAAACTGTTTGATTAACATAATTTTCAAAAATTCTGACAGCTGCTCTTATAATAAAAAAATAACAATATAATTAAATAAATTGTTTATTTTAACAACATTTGAAAAACAATTTTTTAATATTCACAAAAGCAAATATTAATACTTTGCTTTAAGAATACAAATTTTTAAAGATGGAATATCAATTGTAGAAATGTCAAAAAAGATAAATTGTGTATCTTTAACTAATAATTTAAAGGTAGAAAATTAGCTGAATTTCAAGGGATAAGTCAGCGAGTGATTCATCTTGTAAAATATTTGTAATTATTCCCTTTCCAGACCGAATGATTAACGAGTTAATCTGGTGACTGTCATCAGGCCTGCCGTAAGCGGGCATGCAAGGCGTGCACTGCACGTGGGCGGAACGTCCAGGGGGCGGCAAATCAAGCGATCTGTTAAGTAATATTCAAAGTCATTGTCATAATACCCACCCTACTTATAGCATAAGAAATGTCTTTGCATGGAGAAAAAAATTCTGACCGGTGCGCAATTATTATATTCTTATTTATATTATAGCGTTAAAGTGCCTCTATTGGCATTTATCAGAATTAAGATGCAATGCGAAACGTCTGTCGGCAGGTTGAAGCATCCGGCGGCGCCCAGAAGCCAAGTACCCATAGTCGTGCTCTATGACAGAAGTTGATAGAAGTGGCGATAATAGGGAATCCCCACAGAGCTTCCTTCTCAATTTGTACTTGTACGCATTCGAACAGTTCTATCGCATATCAAATTGCAATTATTTTGTAAATAATTCTTCTGACATGGGTCTAAGTATAATTAATCATATTTTAACTTGGTTAGCATTTAAATCTGAAGCTTAAAGACGATTCGAGTAGTGAAACAGTCATTGATGGTATTGATTTGTATGATTGAAATCTGTACTTTAAAGTTGCATTTTCCAGAAAACCAATCTAATGATCCACAAACCCTATTACAATATCTTTTTACTAATTACTTAATATCAACATTTCCTAACACAGCAATAGTACTAAGAATATTACTTACATTGCCGGTTTCAGTTGCATTTGTGAAAGGTTTTTTTTCAAAGTTAAAAATTATAAAAAACTATTTAAGATCAACAATGCATCAGCAAAGACTAAGTAATTTAGCTATAGTTTAAATTGAACACGAAATCTTAGACAGCTTGGATACAAGAAAATTGATAGCAGATTTCGCAAACATAAAGGCAAGAAGAGTTAAATTTCTGTAAATAAATATTTATATGGTTTTACACTTAATTAACAAAAATAACTTAGTAATAATAAATAGTTTTTCTTTATAAAGTATTTCTTTTCTTTTTTCACACCCCTATGAGACAACACTAAAGAGCCTTACTGGCAAGCTCAGTGTAGGTAGTCGTAGTTAAACAGGGGGCGGCATAATCGGTATTGCACACGGGCGTTCAAACAGCCAGCGGCGCCCCTGACTGTCATGAGTGTTGGTAACCGTGACCAACAAGCAATTGTGTTATTCTAGGTTAAGTTCCCAATTCTTTGTTTCTCATTAAAACTCCTGTTGAACTCAACCCCTAAGGCGTCCACTCTTTTTTGTCCTCGTGCGTGCATTTTTACCCAACAACAGTCTGGATTATTTCGATACATTTAAGACACTACAATAACAAGTTTTCTTTGGAAACAATTTATATTGAATGCTACGTTTTTTATATATACCAGTATTGATTATTTATTTATTAAAAAAATAATAATAATAAATTAATATACATTGACTTTTTATAATTTTTAACAATTTGGTATAAGATATAGATTTTTCCTTTAACTAATATTAGAATTAATCAGAGAAAAATTCATAACAGAAATTTAATATTCTTGTTTTATGCTTTCAAAAGACCATGATTCATAATATATGTATATGTGGTTTGTGTTTAGAAATTTTAAACAACGAATTAAATTTTTTCAAACTAAGGTTTAATTTAAATTATATATTACTTTTGGTTTTCTATCAAATTAATTAAGAGACTATTTGTATAAAAACCTATCTATCTATCTATCTATATAGGACTTTGTGTTTGAACATAGAAATAAATAATATACATGAAATTAAGTACATAAATGAATATGTCATATACTTTTATTTAAATATATGATTCTACTAAAGATAGTTTTAATAAGAGAATAAAAAAAAATTATATCTGGATTGATAACTAAGATAATGTCTGTCTCAGTAGAAATATATAAAAATTTGTATTAATTAACTATATGTTGCATATACTTACTTGTAAAAATTCATTCATTATGTGGTAGAAGCTGTGCAGTAACAAAATTTTGGCAAATTTTGTTACTGCATACCAGCAAACTGGATATAAGCATAAACATGCTTCAAAGATGGTTTTTTTTTAAACTATTATTGTTATGAAGATAAAGGTATAGCAAATTATATATCAGGTTCAGAAAAAATCATAATGCAGTTAAAACAGTGAAGAACTTTCTGATCAAAATAATCATAGGCCTGCCTCAAGAATGCCAACATTTTGTTACTGCATGAAAATCAATTTCCACTGTAAGATAGATCATTCATTAATGAACTAATCAGTAAATTATTAATGGAGGAAGAAAGTAAGAAAAATATCTCTAGCTCTGAGTTAGTTTTGTTGAAAAAACTGTAGGCAAAAGTGATAGTAGTCATAGTTAAAAGGCAGACAAAAGAAAAGACTTTAAAATAAAGAATAGGAAATTGGAAGAATTGAATGTTCGTAATACATGTAAGATCATCTAGACAAAGTGGTCAAAAGCTCAGAAAACTATAAATAACTTAAGCATATAGATATAAAATATTTCATCAGAGAGAAAGTGAAAGATGGAATAATAAATATCAAGTACAGATCCAGTAAAAAACAACTTGCTGATATGTTGGCTAAACTTTTAAATAGGCAATCCTTTGAGAATTTTTGTCATGACAATAAACTTTTGCTTACAATAATTAAAATAAAATCTCTGTGTAATCTGCATTAATGTTAAAAAGACTGATAAAATAATTTTACCAAGGGAAGATGTTAAAATACAATAAAATGTATTGTTATCTGGCAACATTTTAAAATACTTTTTGTCTTATGTACCTTTTCCTTTTGTCATATGTCTATCACACTTACTGTTATGATCTACATTGAGTATCAATAAAATGCATTAAAATAAAGCTGTGGAGGATTGAAATAAATTTATACAAGTAAAACGGCGAAGCCATTCTTGGGATGAGACTGTTTTGGAGAGTGCAAGCAACGTATGCGCAATTCTCGCACTCATGCCTGTTGTAGAAACAGTCTCAGCATTTCGCATTTTATTTTGACCTGGTTCTTGGTCCCCCAACTATCTACAAGTCTGGTTTATTTTGTGTGTGCATGATTTGGGCACCAAATACTCTGTGCCAAATTGCAACTCCTGACATGTACTTCTTCATACCTCTAATGTGTGCAGCCATTGACAACAGCACAATTTTAGAAATGAGACATAGTCTCATCAAAAATAGTTTAATTACATGCTGGTGTTTCAGTCACTATTTTGCACAGAATTTCTCAATATATGTATTAATAAAAATTAAGTTTTGAAATGTAATACCATTATTTCATGTCCTCTTACATTATCAAATAAAGAAACAAAAATAATGAAAGCCTAAAACTTAGATTTATTTAGTGTAGTACTTATTTTAATTGTAACTTTCTTATTTAAAAAAATATAACTTATTTTAAATTAATGAATAAATATCAACTTACCTTATCACTACAGCCAAATATAGATTTCAGTTTAGTTTCTGAATTTGGAATAAGTTCTTCAAGATGATTCACCAGACATTCATGACTTTTCATATCATTAGGATCTCTAGAAAAAAATATTAATATATTAGTTTGAAATTTTTAAATACATCATAATTAAATTATTTGCACTAGAATTTCATATATTAAAATTACAGCTTAATTAAAATATTCACTCTGAAAATTCAAAATTCTCCAAATTTTCAGAAAATCAACTTCCTTATAACTACTGATATGTAATTTGTGCCAAAATTTTAATTAATTTTACAAATAATTTTATTGTTTCAAGTATAAAATTTGAAGAAAACTACAGTTAAAAAAGTTATGAATGTTAAGTTAATTTTTCTGAATTTTCAAAATCAATCGTGACATACAGTATATATATAAACACATGGCTTGTTGAATTCAGCAGTGCTGTTGTTTTTGCTGCAAAAGTGCTGCAATCAGTGCTGAAGATCTTTTAACAATGCACATGGAGCAGTGCTGAAGTTCCAAAATGGTGGATCTCATTGCAGCTGTCAGAATGTTTTGTGAATTTATTTAATTCAAAACATTTTAAAAGTAATTCAATATAAAGCTTTAAGAGAGAAAATTAATAATTTAAATTTAATGTATGCAGCTTCTTTCTGAAACATAAATTAGATAATGAAACATTTAAAATATACAAATTTTGTCAAATCTTTTATTTTACTTATGAGTATTTAAAAAAAAATTAGTATAAACAGAATATCAATTCATGGTAATCAAAACCTTACAATTTTACTGTTACATCATATAGGAATTCAAACAACTCGATCATGGAGGTAGCCATCTTCTTGCAGCCAGAAAAGCAACTGAAACAAGGGCTGTAGATTTAACCTTGAATCAACGAGACTGCTGCAAGGATCACTGCAATTAGCACTTCAAGAAAAAGTTTAGCAACGCTCTCGATGGCATTGCTTAGTTTAACAACCCAACAGTATGTTTTACATGCAACCTTCAACTTTTGCTTGCTCTTTGGACATAATACTTTGCTATAGCTAAACTGCTTTTTGTATGTCAAATTTAGATTTTCTTACATTTTGTCAACAAAAAATATTTCAAGTTATTGTGTGATACATTTTCTGTCAGTTTTAGTTTCATAACCTCCAAATATTTAGTTAAAATAAACCTGTTTTCTGTTTAATCTATGGTTTAAACGTTTAATTAATGGTTTATTCATTATAATATATTCACTGAAATAAACTAAAATTTTCCTCTCTTAACAGGAGATTTCATAATATTTTTTTTTACTTATCTTGGAATAGAACTTCCTTTATAACATGCAACTATTGCTAGACTTTCAGACATTTAACTTTCATATATATTCTTATAAAAGCATTAAAAAATGTCACTATCTGTCTGTATATTTCAATTAAAATAAATAAAATTCCTTGTTATATTCTTTATTTAGAATCACATTATATTTTAGTTATCATTGTGCTTAAAACAACAAAAATTTAATGTAAATAAATAAGAATGCTTCTTTCATTATTGTCAAAATTAGCCACATTCATCATAACGAAAAAACTGGAAAAAGTTAATACTATTTTTATCAATATTTATAAAATTTTTAAATTACACTAATCACTTCTTTTCTATATACAATATATAAATTTTTTTGACATTTCTAACTTATTTGAAAGTTAAGATTAAATCAAGAAAATAATTCAAATCACATGAATGTAATTATAAAATATTGAGCCAAATGTATTTTAGAGATACTATACACTGTATAATATTCCTAAAATGATGCATCTAGTAAAATATATACTAAAGAATTCTTTTAAAAATGATTAACTTCTGAACTGCAAAAACATTTTCCACATTATGACTGTACATTACAAGATCTGTATGAGACAAACACTGAATCAAATATCAATATATAAAAATTTATACTGTATATTAATTAATTAAATTATCAATAACCATGAAGCAGATAATAGTGAGGGCATATCAGACTAATGATGGACACAAATGCTCAGTAATCAAAGTGAAAACATTTAATAAGCACAAAAAGGACTACATAAGTATGGAAACGAAAAACCCAAAACTGATGAGGGACTATTTTCTGATAAAAAATAGTCCCTCATCAGTTGGTATTAACTAAAGGTTTTAGTATATTTCAGTGGCGTGCCATCATTGGAATCATTGCCATCATTGGCAGCTTCCCTTGTATTTTCTAAAAAATAAATACATATTAATTTTAATTATATGAAAATAATCGCACAATATTTTATTATAACTGCATTATGTATCTTATTACAAATTTCTATACTACATGTGAAAAAAAATAAGATTGCTATTCTATATTCAAATATAAGTGGTGGAGTGGAAGCGCTGTATTGTCAGCATCGAAAAAGCCAGATTTGCACATGCACTTTACAGAGCACCAACCTCACCCGGTTTAGCCTGTGGAAGCCTAGGACCTTGGGTGGATGCTACACATATACCACATCCAATTCTATCCAGGATAGGTTCTGGGCTGTTAGCTGCCTGCCCGCTAGATATTTGGCCGCCCTCACCCGATTACATGAATCACGAGTAGATTTATAACTTAACCCAACCGATAAGAATTTACTGGTATGTTTTTATGATAGTTCTGTATAGTTGACGGGAGTTAAAACAACCCATTAAAATATTTAATATTTTTATTCCGCTCTCCGATTTTATATTACTCATGGATTTCAATGTTAAACCAGTGATATTACAATTTCGTATGTCCCATCTATAAGGGGATGTAGAAAAAAACGTGTACAATTCTTGTATAATGTTAAAATATTAACTGTTACTTTGACAGCATCATTTACAACTAAATTTAATGAATGAGAGAGATGCACGAGGTACAGAAAAAGCTCTATAATTTATTTTCCTTAATTTTACAATTTATGTATCCGTTTTCGTAAAAATTTGTCTTCCCACTTTTTCCCAAGACTACAAATATTCGAGTACAAAGTAACTGGTTTCAACTTATTTCTACTTAAGTAGTGAAATAATTAAGCGATTAGGGAATTGGGGACAAATAAAACCCTGATGAAAGGGCCGGAATATTACTTAAAAGCTTAATGCCTTAACTGAACCAATCTCTAGCCGAGTATAGTGGAGACTGATTTCTTCGTAATATTAGACGTAATAAAGATAGAAATTTTTCCAGTTCAATGACAGTGACTGAAAAGTTGTAAATTTTGGAAATTTCTGTGGATATGTGGTCCTAAAACGAATTAGTTAGAAAACAAACGACGGATAATCTATTAAGTTTAACAAATTTAGATTTTTACAGCTATGGTGAGAAACATTTAAAATTTACAACAATCCTGTCGTGTCTTTTGAGATATATTATTGATGTGACAAAAGAGGCATTAGACATTGACCGGTATTGGTACCCTCAGGATTTGGCAGCCTACGTGCATGTATGCACCGCACGCATAGCAGGACCGTCTCTGATTCTACTCGTAGGGAACTATTTGACGAAGTGGTTAAGATTTAAAAAGTAAAGAAGATTTTATGTTATTTTTATGTATGTTTCTTTACAAAGCTATATTTAATTATAATTTTCTTTAAAAGTATATTCATACAATTGAAGAGTATTTTGTACCAGGTATGGATATCCACCACATTATATTTTATTTCACCAAGTAAGTTTTTATAATTTTATTTTTAATTTTAGCCCTTATATCGTGGCTAGCAATTCAGAATGTAATTACGTTATTGAAAATTTATTTTAAAAAAGTTTTGGCTCAAGATCACATTGTGGTGATCCACCAAATGTATATATATATTTTGTCTTTAGTGTTAAACTTAATATTAAGTTTTCTAAGTCTTTTGTCTATGAACTTTCTCGAACTTTCTAATGGTCTTTCCTCCCTGCTGGTGGTAAAAACGTTTCTCAGAAATACAATGGAAAACAAGGGTGTGAAAGAGACCCTGAGGCAAGTCAGAGAGAAAAAGAGGGACATTCTGAAGCTAGCATTCGAAGGAGACAGACAGGTAGAGAAGAAAGTCCTGGTCGTTGAAACCAGAGAGAACTGAATGATCTGAGAACGTTGAGAGAGAGAAATAACGGAAGAGACGAAAGAAAGGAAAATCAGCAAAAGTCTTTACCTGGATACTAGCGAAGTATAAAGGAAGGAAGGAAGGAAATACGGATACCACACCAGCAACTTTGTCTTGTTCTTATTAATCTAAAATCTTAATTTTAACTCTTTCGTTCTATATTTCTTCATTAGTATATAAGTTAGGTTAAGGTAGGTTAAGAAAAATCTTGCATTGTCGCGAAAAAACCGTGTCACTCCCTTGTACCAATAGAAGTATATGTTACGGAAATCATATATATTGGAGTTGGGATCCGAAAGAACTTTGTATATGTAAAACTGCACAAGCCGACAATAAAAACTTTTATTGTAGACAACTTTCATTGTATTGTTTGTATTGTTTGCTCACTACAACATAATGAAAAAGAAAACATTATTAAAAGAGAAAGGCCAATGTCTAAGTTAAATATAAACACTTCAATAAAAAATTTGTTCGACATTTTCACGATAAAATGGCTCTGTAAATGCAAAAATGCAAAAATTGTTTTGTTGGCTTTGCCTACTATTTTCAAATGAAATTAGTGTGTGAAATAAGAATGGCTTTGACAATTTAGCTGACAAAAGACATGAAAAATTGTTGATTCTTTCGTATTTGAAGCAATTTGGAAATCAAAGCAGAATAGAATTTAACATTAGTAAATAATATAAAATAAATATTAAAATTATAAAGAGATAGTTACAGCTAATAGATATACAGTAATACCCTGAATTTACACGATAGGTGGGACCGAGAGATAACCGCGTAAGTCGGGGTATAATTTCGCAATTTGTGTAAAATCCAAATCAGATGTATGTAAGCTAATAAATGTTCTCATTAATCTTATCTCATCTTTTGATTTGTTCACGGTTACAAGAAATCACCACATAGAGTCTCTCAAATCTCCGTAGATGTAACAAACACAGAAATAAATAACACAAAATAAATTGTAGCTATGTGTTGATTCCGCGCGACATGTCCAAACATGTAAGCTGAACAATAGTGTGGGGGAGTGAGTAATCAAAAGTTGCGTGGCGCTCAAACAAAAGACGAATCAACAAGATTTGAAAATTGCATAACTCCAGGTTCGCGTAAGTCGGGGTAGCGTAAGTTGAGGTAGCATAAGTCAAGGTATTACTGTATTTAAATTAACAATGTTATATGTATTTATCAAAGCAAGAATCAGCATTTAGAGGACATAGGAAATCTATTAAATCTAATAACAAAGGTAATTATATTGAACTTGTTTATTTATTAATTACGTCAGATAAATAATCTATTAAAAATACATTTAAAGAATTAACTGATTGCCCCTGGAAATCGGCTTCTTACAGAAACACAGCTTCCCTATCATCAAATGTCATGGCATGTCACTGGTATATTTAAAATTATACAAGGTAATGGTAAACTTAAAACTATGCCTAAAGCTATACAATATAAAGATGAAATGCCATTATAACTATATGAGCAGTAAGCATTATCACTGTAGACAGCTGTAATAAATCTTCATAATGTTGCAGGGCAGTGTGACATACAGGATATTGATCAAAACAGTTATAATTATTAGCCAATATTATATAATTAGCCAATTATTGGTTTACAGTTATGAACTAAAGTTATACAGACAGATTATGTACATACCAAAAACAGTAAGATGACAGAGTTGCAGGTGTAACAGTCCACATCTGGTACACAAGTGCACCTTTAGATAATACCTACTGATGATACTTACTGCTCATACAGTTACAGCGGTCTTTTCATCTTTATATTGTATAGCTTTGGGCATAGTTTTAGGTTTATTTTTACCTTGTATAATTTTAAATATACTAAAACCTTTAGTTAGTACCAACGTGCATTATTCTAAAATGTTTATTGTTCATATGGTATTTCATGTTTATTGTTCACATATTTCATTTTAAAGTAAAGTTATTGTGTAATAATAAAAATACAAAAACAACTATGACAAACAAAAGGAAATTAATTCAAATTGTGAATTCAAATGTCCAAACTGTCAAGAAATAATACCACACAACAAATAACAATCACCTACATTAATAAATAAAAATTGTTTTAAATATATAAATTTCTAAAAAAGACATATTTAAAAAATAATTACATTTTGTCTAGTTCTGCATAGGGTTGACAGTAATCTTTCAAGAAATTACGCCAAAAAATTCTTCTTGGTGAAGCAAGAATTATATCTAAGCTAAATAAAACAATATATATATTTTAGATTTTATTTTTAATTAATTTTATTTTTACTTAAATATATTTTAATATAAAAATAACAATAACTAGCGATTAGAATTATTAATTTGTAAACATTTAATAAAGATTGACTTTTATGATAAAATAATATGATATATATGTTGGCATCTGCTGCAACTTTTCTAAGGAGTTCCATTATCATAATTATTGCTTAAATCAGGCTAATTGCACTTATATCAGGTAATTTACTGTACTACTGAGTGAGGCAGAGAATTTTCCAACATTCCTTAGAGAATTAATTATAAAATTTCAACTTCCAAACTCCTTGTCCTTGATTAGAAGACTTGATCCTTATCAGTCTGCTGGGGGAAAATGATCTCTTTGCCCCAGTAAATGCCTGTGTATATACATATACATCACATTGTTTTATTTACACATTAGAAAGTAAGATAATACAAACATTTAAAATTTATAATAAACAAAATAAACTAATGAAATACAGTATAATATGCAACATATATTGACATATATAGAATATTTATAATAGATAAAAATATAAATGAAATTTCCAAGATAATGATTTTCAGTCAGGAAGAACAGCAAAGAAAAACAGATAATCTTTTCACCGTTTATGAAAAACCTATCATAAATGATGTGATTTACCTGGATATTCATTTATCAGTATCGGATTCTTTTGTCAAGGGTAAAGCAGTAATTGATATTTTATGCAAAATGAGAAATAGTCACATACTCCTTTTTAAAGATTAGCTGTCCCTCTATTCATGTTGAGTTGGTTGTATGTTTACCTTTTTGGGGGACCTTTCTACTTTAATGCAACTGATTCAATTGAGTTCCTGCTTTTTCATTGCCTGTTTGCTTTTGAGACATCAATACCAGTCAGATCTGAATTGGGATTGGAATTTCCTCATAATCATTTTATTAAGCTTGTATTTAAATTTTTATCAAATATTGTCTCTGACTCGTCCTCTCTTGTATTTGTGGCAAAATCAGTTTTAAAACACTGTCAATTAAATTATGATTGTCTAACATGATTGACAGTTGTTTACAATTATGTTAAAATGTTGTCTAAAACAGGTTATTATAGTGTGGTGCACGTCGGCTACGGGCCGATTCTGATGATAGAGGGCGCAAAAAAAAAAAAAGTGAACTTTGAACTGGTCACCCACTTTTCGAGGAACAGCTACAGGAAATGGGCACAGCACAAACAACTTAAAACCTTTGACCGATGTCGGACTGTAATATTGTACATTACTGTACATATATATATATATATATATATATGTATATATTGATAAATAAAGAAAGAGATATAAAATTCCGACTGGACATATCCTGAGCAGCACCGAGCGATTAGCATAGGGAATCGAACTCCAAAACTGGTGACCCAAACAAAGAAGACACGTGCCCCACAAGGATAATCCATCTCCATCGTACAACCACAAGATCAGAAAAACGAAACTTAACTATTTTCTGTAATTTAAGAAGGTCAGTAACAATTTTATATCTTTATTTTAGAAAATTTCGTCAACTGATATAATGGAGTCAGCTAGCGTTCCGCAAGTCTCTCGAGTGGCAGTCAAGCCACCTCCATTTTGGAAGAACAATCCCACTCTCTGGTTTGCCCAACTCGAAGTCCAGTTTGCCATCGCTAATGTTTCTGCTGACATAACCAAATATTACTATGTTATTTCAACAATAGAATCGGACATCTTAGAATCAGTACACAACCTGGTGACTAAGCCACCTGAAAACAACAAGTACAACACTATAAAAAAAAGGCTGATCGACATATACTCGGAAAGCCAAATGTCCAAATTGCGAACACTATTACAAGGACTTGAAATGGGCGACCAGCATCCGTCACACTTATTAACCAAGATGCGTGACCTCGCCAATGGTCATTTCAGTGAAGACTTATTAAAATCGCTGTGGCTTCGAAGACTACCAGGAAATATCCAAGCTATTCTGGCAGCCTCAAATGAAACTCTGCCACAACTCGCCACAATGGCTGATAAAATACACGAACTTACAATCATAAACCACACGCCAATCAGCCAACAGGAACAATTCTCTATTAGCAATCCAATCGAGAAACAAATACAGGAATTAACATTGCAAGTGAATGAACTCGCTACCCTGGTACAAGCACAAAGATACCAACATCGCCCAAGATACAACTTCCAAAATCACCAGGACTCGCACGGACGAAGTCCATTCCGTGAGTGATGCTGTTACAAAGAACCAGAAGGTGGCTTATGCTTTTACCACACTAACTTTGGTGCAAATGCAAAAACAATGCACCCCACCTTGTTCATTCCAAAAATTGGGAAACTAAACAGGTCCTGTGGCCACAGAGAGCAAATGCCAAGTCAATAGAATCTTTATAGCCGACCCTTCATCCAAACTTCACTTTCTAGTTGACACAGGAGCAGACGTATCAGTCATACCAAAAAAATTCGCAGCTCAACCTGTCCATCCAGGAAAACTCACCCTTTATGCAGCAAACAGCACTCAAATTTCAACAAACGGAACCAGACTACTCATGATAAATTTAAATCTTCGTTGAACCTTTAGCTGGCCCTTTATCATCGCTGATGTTGCTCAACCCATCCTGGGCATCGATTTTTTGAAACATTTCAACCTACTTGTCAACGTAAAACATAACTGCTTGATTGATGCCACAATTAAACTTACATCCAAAGGGATGACAATGAAGAAGCTACCAGCCTCCACCAGCATCACAGTCGTGTCTGGCGACTCACCATACCACAAACTTTTGGCCCAATTCCCTAATATCACTAATCCATCAAGATTGGACAAACCAAAACAAAAGGCTCAGGTCTACCACCACATAGAAACACAGGGTCCACCTGTGTTTAGCAAACCACGTCGTCTACCTCCAGACACTCTTCTCGCTGCTCACAAAGAGTTTGAGTTCATGATGGCACAGGGAAACATTCAGCCATCAAAGAGTGCATGGGCCAGTCCCTTACACATGGTAGGAAAACCAAATGGAGACTGGCGGCCATGCGGGGACTTCGCCGCTTAAACGCAATTACCCACCCTGATAGATACCCTGTGCCACACATACAAGACTGTATGCAATTATTACATGGAAAGACAATATTTTCCACCCTAGATCTAGCAAGAGCCTACCATCAAATACCAGTCAATCCAGCAGACGTACCTAAGACTGCCATAACTATGCCATTCGGATTATATGAGTATCTATTCATGCTGTTTGGACTGCGAAATGCTGGACAGACCTTTCAACAATTTATCCACCAAGTGCTACGTGGACTTAACTTCTAATATCACTAAACTTCCCTAATATCACTAATCCATCAAGATTGGACAAACCATATTTTGATGACGTCCTGGTTGCATCTGTAGACAAGGACGAACATCTACAACACCTCCATCAAGTTTTCACACGACTTCAAGAACACGGACTTACCCTGAACCCATCAAAATGCGTCCTTGGTCAGACCTCAGTACCTTTCCTCGGATGCCTAATCACTCCCGCTGGCATACACCCTCCACCTGAGAAAGTTCAAACCATCAAAAATTTTCCACAGCCACGAATAATTGCCGAACTACAACATTTTGTGGCAATGTTAAATTTTTACCATTGCTTTCTCCCAAATGCTGCAGCTATCCAAGCACCTCTGTATGATGTTTTGAAAGGTAGCAGAAAAAACAACAAACGCACTATCTGGTGGACCGAAGAAATGACAACCGCATTCAACAAGTGCAAATCCGACTTGGAAAAAGCGGCCACGCTTGCATTTCAACCGAGTAATAGCAAACTTTCCTTGATGGTTGACGCATCGGACCTTGCCATTGGATCCGTTCTGCAATGCCATACCGACCAAGGTCCACGTCCGCTTGCCTTCTTCTCTTGCAAGCTATCCAATGCAGAACGAAAATACAGCACTTATGACAGAGAGCTCCTCAGCATATATTCATCCATCAAACACTTTAGGCATCACCTCGAGGGAAGACATTTCACTATTCTAACTGACCATCGACCACTGACCTTTGTCCTCAATAAAAAATCTACATCCTGTTCTCCTCGACAACTCTGACAACTTGATTTCATCGCGCAATTCAGCACTGACATCAGACATATTCATGGAGCTGACAATACTGTAGCTGACACTCTCTCTCGAATCAACAACATCCAGCTACCTTCTTCCTTAGACTTCACCGCAATAGCACAGGAACAAAACAACAATGAAGAGCTTAAAAAACTACAATCTACCCAACAATCTTCCTTACAGCTACAACCTCTCACTCTCAATTCCAAACTACAAATCATGTGTGATACGTCAAATAATAGGATAAGACCATATATTACAATTAACTTTCGCCGTGAAGTCTTCAATTCTGTTCACAATCTCTCCCACCCAGGCACTCGTGCAACCCGGAAACTAATTCAGGAATGCTTTGTATGGCCAGCCATGCTCAAGGATACCAATCAATGGTGCAGAACATGCATAACTTGTCAGTGGAATAAAATCAACCGCCACATTCGAAGCCCACTGCAACAGTTCGACCTACCCAAGCAACAATTCGACCATGTACATATGGACATCGTGGGACCACTTCCACCATCAGAAGGATTCATGTACCTCCTTACATGTGTCAACCGATTCACACGCTAGCCGGAGGCCACACTAATCCCAGACATAACGGCAGAAACGGTAGCGAAAACATTCATATCAACATGGGTAGCTTGATTCAGAGTTCCTTCCATTATAACAACTGACCAGGGCGACAGTTTCAGTCCCAACTCTTCATGTCACTCACTGCCCTCCTTGGAATCAAATGAATCCACATAACCCCCTACCACCCATCATCAAATGGGCTGGTAGAGCGTTTTCACCGCACACTCAAACAAGCCCTACGATGCAGTGACAACAACTGCTGGACAGAAAGTCTCCCTACAGTTCTGCTTGGGCTCTGTTCCATGTTTAAACTCGATGTCGTGGGCACTTGCTCAGAAATGGTATATGGAACCACTCTACGTTTACCTGCCGACTTCATACAACCGACAAATAATAACTTCCTTGAGCTACCCATCTTTCTTCAGCGCCTCAGCAATATTATGAACAATTTTTCTCCAGTCCAAACATCCGCACATGACAAAATTATCACCTTTCTACATCCCTCAATAATGGAATGCTCCCACGTATTCGTTAGAAACGATTCTGTGAAAAAACCCCTACAAGCTCCATACGCTGGCCCTTATCAAGTCCTTACATGATCCAATAAACATTTCACCGTACTAATAAAAGGCAGAGAAGCTGTCATCAGCATAGATTGGCTCAAACCAGCATTCATCAATACAACTGCAAACGATACATCCACTCCACCAGTCAACAATGCAAGCAATCCTTTCACACCGACACAAGCACCAACCACCATGACCCGGTCAGGACGTCACGTCCGGTTCGACCCCCGGTACCTCTGATCCCTATATCGTTGTCACTGGGGGAGAGCACTGTGGCGCCCGTTGGCTATGGGCTGATTCTGACGATAGAGGGTGCAAAAAAAGAAAAAAGTGAACTTTGAACTGGTCACCCACTTTTCGAGGAACAGCTACAGGAAACGGGCACAGCACAAACAACTTAAAACCTTCGACCGATGTTGAGCTGTTATATTGTACATTACTGTATATATATGTATATGTTACAGTCAAAACCCGTTTTTAGTTAGAACGCGTTTTAACTAGTTGAAACTAGTTTATACTGAATGTCTTTGTTAAAACCCATTTTGTCTAGTTGAAACTAGTTTATACTGAATGTCTTTGTTAAAACCCGTTTTGTCTAGTTGAAACTAGTTTATACTGAATGTCTTTGTTAATACCCGTTTTGTCTAGTTAAAACTAGTTTTAACTCAAATTCATTTTTGACTACAGTAAATTCTAGTTTTAACTAGACAAAACCGGTTTTGTCTAGTTAATTTACTGCTGTATATGTTTTGACTTTAGATAAAACTAGTTTTAACTTTTAACATTAGTTAAAACTAATTTTAGCTACATAAATATGTTTGGGGGAAATAAA
>NW_019384489.1:131047-190736 GCF_000671375.1 Centruroides sculpturatus
AACTAGACAAAACGGGTTTTAACAAAGACATTCAGTATAAACTAGTTTCAACTAGACAAAACGGGTTTTAACAAATACATTCGGTATAAACTAGTTTCAACTAGTTAAAACGCGTTCTAACTAAAAACGGGTTTTGACTGTAACATATATATTGATAAATAAAGAAAGAGATATAAAATTCCGACTGGACGTATCCTGAGCAGCACCGAGCGATTAGCATAGGGGATCGAACTCCAAAATAGAATCAAAACACGTTAATTAGTCATAAAATGCAAGTTTAATGAGTAAAATTTGTTACTTTAATCATAAGTAAATTTCAATAAAATCAATTACCACTTTTCATTATTTTCCCTGAACATGCTAATAGTTGCATATTTCTAATCTTCTGATTTGTTGTCAATATGTCAATTTTAATCCTTGATTGGTGACATTATACCCTAAACATAACTCTATTTTTGAACAAATCTCCACCTTTTCAATGTAAATCCATAAGCATTTCAATATAAGAAATGACTTTAAAATCATTTTATTTAATTAAAAATAATTATATTTTTATTATGTCATTTAAGCACTATGTTTATTTAAATTAATTAATATTGCATTTTTTTTTTTATTGAAATACTAGCTTACCCGTCGCGCATTGCTGCGATCTCAGAAGAAAGGAAATTCAAGCAAACTCGTTATGATAAAATTCAATTTACATTTTATCATTTTTATTGAAACTTATTATTATTATTATTATTAATTTTCATGGGAAAAACATTTCAAAGTGTATTTATTTATTGGAGTACTTGATACACTATATTTTTTGTTTTTCCGCCTGGTGCGTACACGAATAAATCAGGTTTTCCGACGCGTGAGCGGGCCTCATACAGTTGTCCATGCAAGAAGCATGGATTCTCCAAATTTAGCCCATACACTCGCAGCGATTGTCAGAAGTGCGATATTCCCCATTTTTATATATATATTTTTTAATCCTTTATAATTTTAATTATTTAATTGCTCCTTCCTCTCTTCCTTGGCACGTTGTGAAATTTCTGAGAGTTGGATAATAAACTGTTTTATCGTAATTTGTCTTTTTAAATTATTTTGAGTCGATATTAAAATTTGGAAAAGGGGGATACCTAGATCGGTAAAATACGCGAATTTCTTCCTACAACTTCGGTTGTTGTTCGGGGTACAGTTAAGGTTTTAACGAAGTTCGAGCGAATACATAATTAGCAAAAAAAAGTTGAAATAAAGTGATTAAACAAAAATTATTACAAATATCGTAAATAACAAATGCATATATAGAGATATTTTTTGAAGGAGAGGAAATGGTCTTCATAATTTGAAATCGATCGAACACACTGTGTGTGAATGCTCGTGTAAACACGCACCATCTATCGTAGGGTAAATGCCAGAAAACTTTGCAGGAGTGTATTAAAAAACTTCCCAAAGCTTCATGGCAATCGTACTATGCCACAAACCTTCGCCAGAGTATATTAAACAACTTCCCAAAGTTTCACGGCAATCGGATAAACGGTGTGGTAATGCATAAAGGACAGACAGACAGACAGACAGACAGACAGACAGACACACACACACACACATTCATTTTTATATATATAGATTAATGAAGTTATATTGAAAATATAAACTCTATTATTTCAATTTTGATTGTATGTAATTTATAAATTAATACAAATATGTAATACTGAATATAAATATTAATATATTAATTTTTAAAAGTTAAAAGAGTATTGTAAGAAATAGAGAATGTATAATGAGTGGATATACATAAAATACATACCTTTTTAATAATTGGGTAAATAATCCATCAGAAACAGGCATAACAATGTAATTAATAATACCATGAAAATTCTCCAGACTTACAAATCCAGTATCATTAGGGTCAAAAGATTTAAATGCTCGTTCTAAAAGATATCCTCTACTTCTAAGCTGTTATTAATAAATAAAAAAGTTTGGCATTAATTTTCTAAAATTTATATTCTACTACAAATTCCTAAATCTGCAACTGTTTTACATAATTTGGCTTTAAACCAATTTTAGATTTATCAAGATATTCAGGACCTATATCATAGTATTATTTGGAAAATTCCATCTGCATGGCAAGCATTCTGCATGATGTTGCTTGTGACAGATTGGTTTGAAAATATAAAAATCCAAAAGATTGTGTCAATCTAGATCTTAAAACCTAAATTTCATTACTTCTTGAATTGAATTGGATTACTGAATGCATGCAAAGAGTGACTGGTTTATATGAAAACTTAAATCATGTATCCAACAATTAAAAATTAATTAATTCAGTTCATACTTAAAGAATTAATATATTTAATTGATAATTACTGTATCTTTCAATTAAATCCAGTTACATTAATATACTATATTTCCTAGATTCTAAGATGCACTTTTTAAATTCATTATTATTTGTCTAAAACAGAGATATACCTTAGAATTGATGGAGTTTTACATTTACAGTCCAAAACTATAATCAGCAATTGTTGCACATCCACAGGGCCAGCTTGACAGGTGAGGTGATGGTGCAACTGCCTCAAGTAGCAAATGAGAGGGATGGCAAAATGAGTAGTCAAGATGTTCGAAAGAAGAAGAAAATAACTAAAAATAAAAATTATAAGCTGAATACAGTAAATGTATGTACTGTTTACACACAACTTTAATGTACAAGAGTGCCAGTGCTAGAAGGGCTCTCTATTGGCAACAATTCTGGAAGAAGGCGAAGCACAAATCAATTTTGCCTCAGATGCAAGTTATCACTGAGCTGGCACTGCAGGTCCACTACACAGTGTACCAATTTAGGTTTTTGTCTATACATCTAAATGATACCATTAGTTCAAATGAGTTTTGCTGATGAAAAAGAAATCTAAATTAAATGCTCCTTAACATTAAAATGTCTTTGAGATATAGGATCCTTCAAAATACCATACTTCAAAAATTAATCATATGAAATGTGACAATACAAGTTATGTATATAGGAGTTTTTACATTTTTTTCCATGGGCAAATTTATGACTCTTAGAGGAAGGAGAAGACATGAGACTAACCTTTGAATTTCTCTTTTAAGATATGCTTTTTTAATTGCATTAAAAAATAATATACTACATACTGTACAGTACATATATATTCTTACATCATATGTTCTGTTCAGTGTATGGCATTTTAGAACACATCAACTGCATATTTCTCATCCATGGTAGGAAATTTGCAGACTTATATAACACTGACCTGGGTCTAATACAGTATGCAAAATTCACATACCATCAGGCATTCTTGGGCTCAAAAGGAGCTCAATGGTATGCATCCCAATGATCTCAGATAGAATCTTGTTATTGGAACTGCATCAAACTATTGGCTGAATCATAGATGCCTCTTTGGAGAGACAGAAGGATTCATGATTGCCATAGAAGACCAAGTCATAAATACAAAAAACTATGGAGTGCATATTTTAAAAGAAACAAAACTTAAAATGGTGGAATGTCTGCACCGTATTACTGTAATCTGACTCGTATCTATAAACCTTTTACCGGTGCGTGTAGAGTGTGATGATACGCGCACCAGTAAAAATTTTATAGATACGAGTCGGAAACAAAACTTGTAGAAAATGCCACATTAAGCACAAAACTATACAACATATCAATCAGGTTGCAAGTTTTTAACACAAATTGACTACTTACATTGACATAACCAAATGGCAAATATAATACATCAAAAGCTTGCATACAAACACAAACTACTACAATCCAAGAACTATACTACATACTACAAATTATACTCCTCAGACAGTCAGAGAAAACAACATACAAAATATACTATGACTGAGCTAAAATCACAGACAAGACAATCCATCATAACAGACCAGACACTACATTTGTTGTTAGACAAACAAAATCACATACATCATAGATATAGCAGTTTCAAAACATCCACTATATACAAAATATATACACTGAAAAAATTAGTAAACATTCAGAACTTTCCCATGAAATAAAGCATATGTGGAGAATGGATAAAGTACTTATTGTACTATAAATCCTTTCTTACACAGGGTCATACCATATACATTACACAAAAGTACAAAACTATAGAGCTTCAAAACAGCACAGTATGGAAGGCAACCATAATAAACACATGTCATACAGTTAGGAAATTTTTAAAGACAGATATATACAGGAACAACATAAACAAAACAGTTTTTTCTGTACTTATGTCTTGACTTTGGTCTGGTATAGCACTAGGCATGGTATAAATGCCAATTTGAGTACGTATACTTCACCAACACATTATAATAATAAAATAACATTTACTTAATTATAAATGTTACAGTACATTATATAATAAATAAATTGCATACTTTATGCTTAAAAACTTCTTTTATTTCATCCAGAGTTAGTCCATGAAGAATAGGATCATTATGCCCTTCTTGTGCTGCTCTTTTTTGCAATTGTTCCATTCTGAAATTATATATAAACAAAAATAATAAACAATATCACCAGATTTTAAGTGAGTTATAATATGGCCAATTAATTATACAGATAATACTTAATTTGTACTTTAATCCAAACTGAGTATTACAATACTAGATCAGACAGCTTCCAGATACTGGATTATCAGAAAACCAGCTATTTAAACTATATAGTTCTGCATTTCAAGGGCTTTGATACTTTTGCCACACGGCAGGGCCCGCTCTAGCGCTTACGTCACCCCGGACAAAAAGACAAATTGCCGCCCCTTAAGAATATATATATTTTTATAAATAAATGTGCATATTTTTTTATTTTTAATAAAAAGCAAATCATTTTATTTAAATTTTAATAAAAGCATATATTTAGAAAGAAACAATTAAGGCTGGTATACACGGTAAGGAAATCCTCAAAGGATGTGCTTAACAGACGAAAAAAACTCGGATATAACTGGCTGGATCGAACATAGTAATTTACAAAACTTATTAAAATATCTCCCAACGTATAAAGAATTATTTTTATTTAAAAATGGATAGATAGAAAAAAAAATCACAGTTAATCCTCAAAGGATTTCCTTACCGTGTATAACAGCCTATAACATTGATAATCAAGCAGTACAAAACAGTAGAAATTAAGAAATATCTGTATCTAGCCACAAATTGTTAACCATATCATTTTTTACATTTTTATATGCTATTAAAAATGTATTATTGTACAAACAATCAAAATGCCATTATTTTGAAAATAAAACAAGGGAACGTCAACTCCGCTAAAATCACAAAAAACTTTTTTTCTTACTTTCAATTCCGCTAACTTTTTTATTGTATCTTTTAAATTTAGTCGATCAGCAATTTCATGCTCAATTGCCAAAATGGCTAAACCATTAAGACAATTTTGTGTACTAGTCGAACGTAAAAAGTTCTTAATTAATTTTAACTTAGAGAAACTCCTTTCTCCACTCGCTACAGTTATTGGTATCGTTAGCAATATTCTTAAAGCAATAGCAAGATTTGGGGCAAAATTTAACTTTGTAATTAAGCTCAGTACATTGCTTAGGCTTTCTTTTTTGCCCAAAAGCGCAGATACTACTGAAATTTCCTCCACTAATTCTACCCCATTTATGTCAACAGAATCACCATCAGTTAAAATGCATTCTAAATTCTTACAGTGTTTTAGTAGCATTTCTTTGGACACGATATTTAAATCGTATATGTTATATAAGAATTGAAAGTAGTTACTATGATTACTAAGTTGTTCAAATCTTGCATCTAGTGCATTTAGTGCTTGATCGATTGTAAAATAAAAAAAATCTATTTTATATTTTTCTTTTGGATCTTTGATGGGTTCATCTGGTGCTTCGTATAAGTTCCTTTTCCTTTTTCTAACGCGGTGTCGTTATTGTTGATCCAAAATTAGCTTCCGCATCAATTTCGGTAGCGAGTTCTTTTGCATCGATAATAGTTTCATCGAAGGACGAATCCGATCGAAGATTCTTAAAAAATATGCTGCAGTTTTGTAAAAGATCAAGTGCAAAGGCTAGATTAAAATCTTTTGTTTGCATCAACTTGCTTATTGGATTAATGCAATTTAGTATTTTATGCCAAATAACTAATGAACACAAAAACTTAAATTGTTTAATACAATTTAATAAACCCGAGGCCTCGTCTCTTATTAAATTATCAATTTCTTGGTTTTCGTAAATGCTTAGCAAGGTGTCGTATACATCTCCCAAATGAAATCTCAAAGGCTTTAAGGTCTCTATTCTACTCTCCCATCTAGTGTCACTCAATGGTTTCAAAGTTAAACCTTGAACATGTTTTAAAAGTATTGCCCATCGAAAAGTAGATGGCGGAAAAAATAAATATATTTTTTGGACCGTGTTGAAGAAATTAGTGGCTTCCAAGGATGCCTTTGCCATATCATTAACAACAAGATTGAGAGAGTGGCTACTACACGGAACATAGAATGCTCGCGAATTATATTGTTTAATTCTAGATTGCACTCCTACTTTATCGCCCTTACTTACCTTTAAAAATTAGGAAATCGCATTTAAGTAAATTTTATGAACTTCCACTTGTTATCACTACCAACTTAACAGCGAAAATAATGCTATTGTGTAATGAAACAGCTCTTTTATAATTAGAGGTAAGTATAAGCGAGTCTATGCATATTCCAACACAAGCTGAAGCAGCGCTCTGCTCGCGTGATGATGCTATTCTGTTCAAAGAAGTATGTGAGATGTCTAGGGATCTTCAGCTCGAAGACCTCACTCCCGTGACACCAATTTGTGAGCTACCGGGGAGGGAAAAAGATCCTCTCCTTGCCGGCCACGGGTCAATGACCTACTTTCTTGTCAAGGATGGCGTGGGAAAATTCCTCAGGTGACCAATTGTTTTAGCAGGTGTGAGGTTAAAGATGGCGTTAGAATGACAACAATATGACGAATTTCGTCGATACTTGTAAACTATATCTGGTTTGCTCGTGAGAATGTTTATCGTTACATAGAGTTATAAATTTCTCATGCACTTTATATTTCGTTTTTTGTAGGGTCAAATTCCTCTAGTTAAAGGAATTTTATTTAAATTTATTAAAAATTTAAAGGATTAATTTCTTTTATGAAATTATATGAACTGCGAATTTCACAAGTATATGCGTGTTCGAACAAGTTTGAGCATCGTCCTTTACAAATTATGCGTTAATTTTTCAATAATAGTGTAAATATTTTTAGCTTTTAGACATAAACAATATAAATACGATACGCACTGTAAATTTTTAGACAACGAAAAAAATCGATACGTGAAATTTTCTATTAATTGAGTATTTAACACATCAATATTTTTCTTACACTTACAGCCAAAATGGCGCCCCTAAACTTTGGCGCCCCGGACAAATGTCCGGGTTGCCCGCCCCTGGAGCGGGCCCTGCACACGGATACTTTTTTCGTTTTTCATAGTGTGTCACACATCAGTTTCAGTGTTACTGCTGGCATATGGTGTGTTAAAAACAGTTTCATTCTTTGCTTTCCAATGTTTACTTTACATTTTAAATATATATGTAGCAAAAATATGGATTTCTGGTCCCAAGCTTGCTTGATATTTAATCCAATACTGTATCTGTATAATTAATTGGTCATATTAGAGCCCAATTAAAGTTCGGCATTATTTTATATGTAATATTATTATATTTGACATATTTTTTTATTATTTAATACACTTTAAAATATAAACTAAACAATTCTTATAATGTTTACATTACTGAAAAAATTTTTCTCATAAATATCAGAATTAATTTTTCTATAAATTTTTAAAATTTAAAATTTTCGAGTTTAGAAAGACATTCAAAAAGAAAAACTAAAAACTGATATAATCTGACAAACAGCAATTTATGCTTGTACATTCTACTATCAGTACCATATTATATGAAGTATGAAGCTTCTGACAGCAATTAGTTATCTGTTTGGTACATATGATTCAGTCAGACAAGTCTGTAGAAATTTGTTAACCTTCTTTGATTAAGTATACGAGATATTTTCTAGAAATACAAAACTGAGCTCTGCAGTATAGATTTTTCTGTTTCAGCTTCACAGGAAAACACAAATATGGTGACATGCTTCTAATGTTCTGTATAAAGCAGTTTAAATATACACAGATTCAGAGGAGGATGTGCATGTCCAATGTCGTAATTGACAAAATGTCAAGGAATGTGTGTAAATAAAACATGCACATGTGCAGCCACAGGCATTGCATGTTAAATGTCCATTGTAAACATCAAAATAAAAAATTGTTATAAAGATCAATGTAAATTTCCAGCAATTGAATACTCTATTGACATGTAACATGTGACCAGCTTACAACTGGTAACTGGTCCATATTACTTTACAAGAGGCAAATTTTTATCTCAAATATCTCAGCCTATACATCAAATTTCAAAATTCTGGCTGTCATGACATCAATCAGGCTTGCTAAGTTGTACACATTTGTGAAAAATTATGTTTAGTGGTCATGCAGTTGCTTTGTACTTCAATCACACATAAAACACATTCTGAGTTATGAAGAGCTCCACTTACACTCTGCTTGGTAAAAGTAGAGATACAGATACAGATACAGATATTTTTTATTGATAATATACCAAAGGTACATTCCCGGTACCGTTTACACACAACCGGGTGAGTCGTGACAATGAATACAGATTACAAGGAAAATTGGTAAGAGGACAAATACCATAAATACAAACTGTTGGAGATGAGTAACTAAGTCAAACTAATAGATGGCATAAGTACTGTACAAGTTTCAGAATTGAGATAAGTAAAACATATACAAAATAATTGGTAAAAGTACATTTGCTCATAAGATGGAAGAAACTATGATATAAGAAACTGACTATGAATATCATTTGTTTAAAATTTAGAATTATATGAGAATCCGCACTTTGACAAAAAGTTTGTCATCAATAAAATCATACTTGCATAATTGTTGTCCTCAGCTACCTGAGAAAATCTCCACTTACACTTTCCTGACAA
This sequence comes from Centruroides sculpturatus, assembly GCF_000671375.1. Taxonomy (NCBI): domain Eukaryota; kingdom Metazoa; phylum Arthropoda; class Arachnida; order Scorpiones; family Buthidae; genus Centruroides; species Centruroides sculpturatus. The sequence continues at coordinate 140,047 of NW_019384489.1, forward strand.
CTGCTGACCTTTTGGCTGGGCGATATCGAACTGATATCAACATTGTCAGCCGAAGAGGGAGTCGTCACCTGTTCCTTCCAGAGTAAAGTCGGCATCCAACTTTCTCCAATTTTTATAGTGTTAGTGCACAAACCTACCAGATGGTATATTTCATCTGCACATCAACTCGCTTTTGGATATTTTTCTACTACAGCCTCTACATACAAACTATTGGATACTGTTGGAATCAACGATTGCAATGTTTTGTAATGTTCTTCTGACATAATAAAAGGCTGGTGGCGCTCTTGACCCCTCGGAGAAGGTGACCTCATTTCACTTCTCCTTTCTAGCGCTGACCTTCCTTGAGTAAAGACTGTGTGTAATCATTGTGCACTCTCTGTTCTTTTGTTACACAACCGGTTACATTAACCCAACTGCCTTTTTACTAATCTCTCTGACAAGCAACATCTAGTCCAGTGTTTCTCAACGGGGGCGATATCGCCCCCGTTGAGAAACACATGGAAAAACACCCACATGGGGGCGATATCGCCCTCATGTGGGTGTTTTTCCATGTTGAGGGGGCGATTAGTAACAATTTATATTTTGGGGGCGAAAAACAATTTTCTGGGCAATATAGTAAAACATTATTATATTAAGAATAATTAGATATTTTATTTGTTATATCATACAATAATTAGACAAATAACATTATATAGTCACTAGTCTATTCGATGCAGTACGAATTTGGTGTTAGCCTTGGCCCTGGGCATTGGAATTTTGAAGTGAAGGGAGCGATACTACGTAACGGTTTTATTGAAGGGGCGATACTATGTAATGGTTTTATTGAAGGGGCAATACTACATTGAAGGGGCAACGATTCGTTAGAGGTTGAGAAACACTGATCTAGTCTAACAGATACTCCACCTTTTACCAACGATTTTAAACAAGATTAAACTGGACATCAGCTACAAAAGGTATTTATCACCATGCAAACCTCATATAAACCCTCTCTCGTACAACCACTCTGTTAAATAGGCCAGTTAATCTAACATTATGACATGTATCCTGTAATCTTTTTTTTTTTGACATTATTAAACAGTTATTTGTTATTAAACTTAGAGTCTGAGTGCAGTACTTCTGGTGCACTGTCTCTCAATCCATCTCCATCCCAAGTCCAATTACCCACACATGCATCCGCTCACGCAATCTACATCAAATCCGAATTAATACACCGTCTCAGCTTCCCTGTCAACAAGGCACGGTGGTGTCAGTCCTGACAACCCTATGGTCACAATTATAAATAATTTAATAAGTCAAAAAATCTTTCATGAAATTGTTCAAATGTAAATATTTCAAAATAAAATTCATTTTGAAGGTTATATTGTGGCCGTCAGCCATCATATTGTATATTTTGTATCTATTAATTTAGTTAGTCTTAGCCTTTTCTTTGTTCCTTTGTATTTGCTTTTTATAGAACTTTCCTTTTGAACCCTTTTCCCTTGGATGGGATTACCGATTCCAAAAAATGAGTAGTAGAACAAAAGAAGTAAGGCCCTGGGACCAAGAAAATGAGCGGAGAAGCAGTTTGGGCTCGAATTCCGAAGAGTAAGGACGAAAAAGAAGTAGTGCTCCAGATTGAGTATAAGATGATTGGAGACTATGAGGAGCCAAGGAATCGATAGGAAGGAATTCCTATAAGAGAACTTTGAAGGAAGCTATTGAAAGAATCATACGAAAGGTCTACAGGAAGGATGAGAAATAATGTTCCAAGGAAAGCTCCAAAGAGGTGTCCCACCCAAGATTACAAACTCTAAGAAAATTCCGGGTATTTACATCTTCCTCTTACACTATTCTTATTTGTCTACTCTCTTCTTCCTTCTTTAGTTGTAAATAGTATAAGTATTAGTTATAAGTTTCGCCCCCATGTAGTCGTCGCCCTCAATTAACCCGCTGTTTGTTAGATCAAATTTTAATGACTGTGTGTACAGAAACCATTTGTAGTGTTGGGATCGAAAAGAAAAAAGAACCTGTTCGAAGTGATAATAAATTACTTTGTGTTGAAAAATCTAATGAGTATTTATTTGTATCATTCTGCTCGCGAGACCTTGTACTTGTTGCAATGAACATCACAATATTTTATATTTTGAATAATAATTTTGTATAAGTTGAAACTATAACACATAACTTAAATAAANGATGAAATGTTGTAAATTTAAACTTTTGATAAAACAGTTTGATTTGAAATTTTTAAAAAGTTCATAAAAGTTTTTTGATTTATAAGTATTAAAATTTTTCAAGAATATAAAGAAATCTGTTCTTTTTATTTATTGTGAATTATATATCTTACAGGCTTGAATCTTCTAGTTCCAATTCTGGATTTACTTCTAACAGAATTTCTTTTATAAATCGAAATACAACTACAACTACTTTAGAAAATATTTCTCTAGATTCTAACTTCGCATGGCTTCTCTGTGCACTATTTCTTGCGATGAGCTGGGTGATATATATAACATATTATAATTCAAGGATAATTGGTTATATAGTTACTAAAATAGTAAATCGTTTTGTAAAGAGAGGATATATTACTTAATTTTAGTCATTTCTTCTTCTGATAATTTTTCTGGCCAACGTAAAGTCTTCTCAACTATATCTTTAGGCATTAGATACTGATAATGTGCCACATTTACACCCAATCGAATAAGAAAATCTTTATAATTAATAGTGTTATTATGTTGAGGATCGTAATGACGCATAAGCCTAATATAAATATAATATTTATGATTTACTGACTTTCATATTTATAAGTAATTATTAACATTAAATAAAAACATTTAATATTTTAAAAACAAGCTAAAGAATTATTGCTTACATCTTAAACTGAATGTCTGTTAAACAACAACAATAATTTTCAATTATTTTTCGTAGTTCTCTAGTCTGAATTTTTCCATCTTTATTTACATCATGAAGCCACATTCCTTGAATGACTTTTATTAAATTTTGTGATATCTATTAAAACCATAAATAAATTTTGTGTTATAATGTCAGAATTTGTTTATTAAATAATTTCTTAACAAATTTGTTGATTATATTTTAAACATTATTTCAATATGCTTTAATTAAATTCTTTAGATTATAAAATATATTATAAAATTATTATACCATAAAATAAGATTTATTGAAAGCAACTAAACTTCAGTAATCTCAAATTTTTCTGTCTTCATTAAATATTAATTAATGGGATTGTTTGTAACATAATAGAAACATAGGGTAAATGAAACTTTGGAGTTCATGGAGAAGTTCAAGGTGTTTCCAATAAACTTATACTATTTATTTATCTACTTTTTATTTCTTATAAAACTTAGAAAGTTTATTTTCTAAGTGACACATTAAAATATAAATTATATATTAATATTCAGTGTGTAATGAATAAATTTAAATTGAAAAACTTGTTATTTGACAGTATAATTTAAATAATTTTTCATTACTATCATTGCAAATTCTGTTACCCTCCCTTCTACAAGAAAGATTACAGAGTTTGCAATGATCCTAATAGTTAAATAAAATACAGTGGGTGATTGGTTAACGAACATAATCCATTCCATGACTTTGTTAGCTATCCGAACTGTTCATTAACCGATTATCGATTTACCATAGGTTTTATGGGAATTTGATTAATTCATTCTGGAGACTCCAAAAAATAAAAAATGTACACTTTTTTACTACGTTTATTTATATGTAATAATAAAATACATATATACACAGTCTTGCATTTTTATTAGTCATGTTTTTTTCCCATTTGTGGGGGTTAAAGAATCTGTCTAATGTCGATTGCTTTTCTCTCTTCTTTAGGATTTTTTAGAAGTAATTAATAGCATTGTAATTGTAGAGATCCCTAAGCCCATTAACCTCAACCTGGTTTGGATGACATTCTAAGACCATTGTTCTGACATCCTCCCACTTCTTCAAAAGATGTTTAATAGCAGATATTGGCATCAATCCTCTTTTTCAGAAGAAAGCATATCTCATCGAGTTTCTTGGTGTTCTTCATTCAAAAGTTCATGTCATTCTTCAGTCGTCAGATCAGTTTCATGTTCCATTATGAGCTCTTCAATGTTCTTTATTTCTCAGATGTGATTTTTGTTACTCCTTAAGCTGCTTGAGTCTTCTTGATTATACTGTATCTTTCTTAGATAAGATTGAATTGTGGTTAACTGTAGACCTGTTGAAGCTATACTGCCCAGCAACATCAGACATCTTCTGCCAACTCTCTACCTTTGCTATTATACTATCACCTTTCAAAAATAAAAACCAATACAAAACTTAACGAGTGCCCACCTGACAGTCTTGTGAATACTATAAAAAAATTGTTTCTGTCAGAAAAATAAAAGACTGGAATTACAAGGGAGAGTTTCAAAGTTTGGAGGAATACTATCTGATCAGTATATACCAGGTTGAGCGTCAATGTTGCTATTTCCCATGCTCCGAAAAGTTCTGAATTGTTGCCTGAAGAGAAGGGAAGACCAATTGGTATTCATTATTTTACGTTGCTTTCTTCTTGTGTTTGTTCTGTGAGGTGTTCATTGTCTGAACATAAAAATCTTTAGTGAAAGTGTTCATTATCAAATTTGTTCATTAACTGATCACCCACTGTATTATTGTATTGTAACTAAACACTACTTTATGCTAAAGTAAATCAAATATTGAATAAAATATCTTAAAAATTTTCTTAGTTTTATTAAATCACCATATAAAACACTATCTCTAAAATAATTATCAATTTACCTTATGCTTGAGTATTACTTCAATTTCTTCTATTGGAATAATAGTTGGAATGCTGATAAATAATAAATAAATGTTATTAATTACTTTATAAGTATTATTATAAAGTTCAAAAATAATTTTAAATAAATTTAAGAATATGTTAAAATAAAAACAAAGATATTCAGTTTGTGCATCCAAGAGAAGAAAATAAATTCAAATTTCATAAGTTAAATTTTTAAATTTTAATCATTTAAGTTTTCACATCTTTACATCTAAGAAAACTGGAAATTTTAAAATGAAACTATGAAAAATCTCTATTAACAAAACATTTCATTTCATAATAGTTCAAAATTATAAATTTATGCAATTTATATGGTTCATAATTATGGACTGATAATCAATGATTCAGAATATCTGAGTCTTGTATTTCAACTGAATAATATTTAACTGTGAAAAAATTAAGTGTATGTCCAGCAATATATATAAAATGTTGCACATACATATTATGTAAAATATTTTCTGAAATTTCTGTTAAAACTAAATAGAAAACTGAGTAGACCCAAGCTATGTTGTTATGTAGTCAAACAAATATTGATTGATTGGCTATGTTTTATATCATCACTTCAAGGTTTATGATGTTTTATAAAAAAGAACACTGTTTATCCATTAGCAAATAATATTTACAATAGCAGTGGCGTGCCATGGCATTTGATGATAGGATAGCTGTGTTTCTGTAAGAAGTTGACTTCCAGGGTAGATCAGTTAATTCTTTAAATGTATTTTTAATAGATTATTTATCTGACGTAATTAATAAATAGTTATTAATAAAGTTCAATATAATTACCTATGTTATTAGATTCAATATATTCCCTATGCCCTCTAAATGCCGATTCTTGCTTTCATAAAAACATATAGCATCTATTAATTCAAATATATCTATTAGCCATAACTATCTTGTCATAATTTTCAATATTTATTTTATATTATTTACTAATGTTAAATTCTATTCCGCTTTTATTTCCAAATTGCTTCAAATACGAAAGAATGTCTTTTGCCAGCTAAATTGTCAAAGCCATTCTTATTCCACACACTAATTTCATTTGAAAATAGTAGGCAAGGCCAAGAAAACAATTTTTGCATTTTTATGCATTACAGAGCCATTTTATCATGAAAATGTCAAACAAATTTTTTAGTAAAGTGTTTATATTTAAGTTAGGCATTGGTCTTTCTCTTTTAATAATGTTTTCTTTTTCATTATATGATCTCGAGCCAAAACTTTTTTAAAATAAATTTTCAACATTGCAATTACATTCTGAATCGCTAGCCACATTATAAAAATTTACTTATTGAAATAAAATGTGTGGTGGATATCCATACCTGGTACAAAATATTCTTCAATTGTATGAATATACTTTTAAAGAAAATTATAATTAAATATAGCTTTGCAAAGAAACGTACATAAAAATAACAAAATCTTCTTTAATTTTTAAATCTTTACCATTTTGTCAAATAGCTCCCTATGAGTGGAATCAGAGACGGTCCTGCTAGGTGTGCGGTGCGTGCATTCACAAAGGCTGCCAAATCCTGAGGGTGCCAATACCGGTTAATGTCAAATGCCTCTTTTGTCACATCACTAATATACCTCAAAAGACGTGACAGGATTGTTGTAAATTTTAAATATTTCTCACCATAGCTGTAAAAATCTAAATACATTAAACTTAATTGTCATTTGTTTTCTAACTAATTCATTTTAGGACCAGGTGTCCATGGAAATTTCCAAAATTTACAACTTTTCGGTCACTCTTGTTGAACTGGAAAAATTTCTGTTTATATTACATCTAATATTACGAAGAAATCGGTCCCTGCTGTACTCGGCTAGATTGGGTCGGGTTTAAGTAATATTCCGGCTCTTTTTATTTATGTCCCTAATTCCCTAATATCTTAATTATTTAACTACTTCTTAAGTTATAAGTTGAAACTGGTTACTTTGTACTCGAATATTTGTAGTCTTGGGAAAAAGTGGAAAGACAAATTTTTACAACAATAGATACATAAATCGTAAATTTAAGGAAAATAAATTCTAGAGATTTTTCTGTACTTCATGCATCTCTCTCATTCATTAAATTTAGTTGTAAATGATGCTGTGAAAGTAACAGTTAATTTTTTAACATTGTACAAGAATTGTACACGTTTTTTTCTATATCCCCTTATAGATGGGACATACGAAATCATAATATCACTGGTTTAACATTGAAATCCGTGAGTAATATAAAATCAGAGAGTAGAATAAAATTACCAAATATTTTAATGGATTTTTTTTTAACTCCTGTCAACTATGCAGAACTATCATAAAAACATACCAGTAAATTCTTATCAGTTGGGTTAAGTTATAAATCTACTCATGATTCACATAATCAGGCAAGGGCGGCCAAATATCTAGCAGGCAGGCAGCTAACAGCCCGGAACTGGTACTGGATAGAATTGGATGCATTATACATGTAGCATCCACCCAAGGTCCTAGGCTTCCACCAGCTAAACTCTGTAAAGTGCATGCACGAATCTGGCCTTTTGGATGCTGACAATACAGCACTTCCACTCTGCCACTAATATTCGAATATACAACAACAATCTTATCTTTTTCTTCACGTGTAGTATAGAAATTTGTAATAAGATACATAATGGGGTTATAATAAAATATTGTGTGATTATTTTCATATAATTAAAATTAATATGGATTTATTTTTTAGAAAATACAAGGGAAGCGGCGCATCCACCACTTCCAATGACGGCACGCCACTGAACAACAGCTTGTTAAGTACTTTTGTGGTCCCAATGACTTTTTTTTTTAGCTAAAACTGATTGAAACATAAAACTGGAAGATTTTTTGAATAGCAATTTAAACAACTTTTTTCAGTTTTCTTGTCCTCTCATCAGTTTTGTTATCCTTATAGTAGTTTATAGAAAATATAAGTTTACAGAACTTTTCTTAGACTTGCCTCAGATGCAAATTGTTTGCAGAGATCTACGTAATAGAAACAACTCATTGAGCTGTTTAACATTTTGGTCAAAGAGACTTATGTGTTTTGCAGATAAACAAACTGTTATTTGCAAAATACTATAAATCAAAATTGATGATACACAGTAGCTACTGTGGCCGTCAGCCATGATATGTTATATTTACTATATATTTTTTTGTTATATTAGTATTAGACTTCCCTTTCTCTTTGTCTAAAAACCATCTAGAACTTTCTTTTCCCTAAACCTTCCTATAATTTTCTTTGTTTGAACCCTTTTTGCCCTTGGGGGGATTACCCTTTTCGAAGAAATAAAGAACAAAGGAGAAGGGAGTGAGGCCCGGAGGCAAAAACAGAGAGAAAGACCTGTTCAGTGAGAAAAATAATACTTTGTGTCGTGAGACTTTTTTTTGTACCATTTCGCTCGCGGGATCGCGTACTTCTCACTCTGAACACCACACTACACATGCCTTTAGTTCCTTTGCTAAAAATGCCAAATGATCAAATGAATTGTTTCTGTTAAGATAATAAAACTGGAAATAGGAGGATTATGAAAACACTATTTAAGTTTATATTTTTTATGCACTAAAGACATTTTTCCAATAACCAGCCAATAAAAGAAGTCTTTTTCAGTGTCATTAAAGATAATATTTCCAAACTATTTAATGACAGCAGGTTCAATAACTAATTTATGGTAGAAGCATCAATTACTCAAAATTGAAGAAATTATGAAATATATTCAATGATATCTGTATTTAATAAGGTAAAAAATGTATTATAAGTACGGATATTTGTTTAACATTAGTATACAGATGGTAATATGATTTTACGTAATTTTTATGTACTTTTAAGCATCTTTTCAGTAGGCCAAAAACATAAAATAAAACAAAATTGAAAGTATATTTTCTGATTGTAATTCTGTCACGTAATTTTACCATCTATATTCACGTCAACAGAAGTAATTTTTTGTAATAAATTCTATAGAATAGTTTTATTTAATAAACAGCATTTAAATAAATAATAATAAAATATGAAAGTCCTGAAATTTTAATAAATGCAGTACATTTTATAAATCTAATTTAATAAAACAAGGGATTACTTACTGTTCATGGGGCATAATTGTTTCCTGTAATTTGTCAAATTCTACAAAATGACTTAGAAATTCCTTGTATTTTATTTGAGCATCTTCAGAATAATTAAGCTAAAAATAAAAACAAAAGAACAAATATAAAAAATTTTATCTTCAAATCTATTATTAATTTTTTACAATAAAACAATATATTATATTCAATCAAATTTATTACAGAGAGCATTTTCAATAAGATTACTTTAAATTGAAATAAAAAATTATATCTAACCTCTTTCATAAGTTGACAAAACTGTGTATCAGTTAATGGAATACAATATGTTCTCAATATTTGTTTCAGCTGTGATTTAAATACCAGACCAGATGCTCTTTTATCATAATTTCTAAAAGCCTGTTTGTAAATAAATAAAGGATGAGATAATTAATATATATGTGAAAATTTTAACAAAAAAAAAAACAATTTATGATTTTTGTTCATTAAACAGAAACATTTTTATTAAATTAAAAATTATTATAAATGAAAAAAATATGGAAACAAATCTTGTTTCTTCTTATAAAATAATTTGTTTTTAATTTATAGTGTGATGTTCATAAAAGTGACACTGTATGGTCCGCGAACGAAAAGGTACAAATAAAAGGCTCTACGACAATTGTATATTCACAGTCCCGTTCCTTTATTTCACTTTGAACAAAATAATAAAAAAAAGAATCCCAACTTATTTTATGATGAGTTACAATCAGGCGTGATTTCCACGAAGGACTCATTGTCCCAAACAAAGCAGGATGGCGCACCTGTCCCAATCACATACAATAAATTTCTGATAAGTGCATACTTACATTTAACTTAACTCTAACTTAATACTAATGAAAAAAAAATGATGAAGGTAGAATAATAGGAAAGAATGAGAAATGAGACGATTCATCCGGGATTTCTATATGTTTGGTTGATCAACATCGTGGGTAGGACCTGCTTCTTTTATCGTGACCTCCGTCTTCATGATCCTCTCTACTCCAATGTTCTTCAGAGCTCTTCACGAGACGTCCGACTTCCTTCATGTCTCGTTGAAAACTCCCCTCTCTCCTCTTAGTCACTCTTCCTCAGGCCACCTTCTTTCTATTGTCTTTCCCTGATTCTTAGAACTGCTAATCCTACCCACAGGCGATAATGGTCTTTGGAAAGTTTTAGGAAATGAAAGAACAAAGAAACAAAGAAAAGGCTAAGACTTACAAAAAATAAAAATTACACATATTCGATATTATGGCCGACGGACACAATAGTGCTATGATCATGTAGAATACAGAATTAATATTAGATGTATGGGAGAATATATTTAATGTAGGAGAACCAACAATGGTTAATTAATTTTTCCTTATGTTAGCAAGTTGTATAACTCACAATATTAGTGGTCTCTTTATTTTATTTCCCATGATAATATGTAAGCATCTTTTAGATTTTTATATAATATTAACAAAGTAATGGAAATATAATAATAAATAAAATTTAAAATATTTTAATCTAAAAGTAGTTCAAATTTTTGAACTTATTCTATAAAATTTTTAATACTATATTTCCCAGAATAAGAATAGAACCAATGTGCTAGATCTTGAATATGTATCAAACTATCACCATAGTTAAGGGATTATAACAATTGTATTATATTGTATTGGGCCATAATTATAGGAAAATAACAATTTTGGATTGCCGTTAATTTCAAGTTATCATGCATGGATAATAAACATATATTCAACATTTATACTAAATATGTAGCCTATATGCAGGGGTCATGCTGCATAGTGTCAAAATCACCACTTAGTGATATTTTTATTAAAATGGCAATAAAAATATAATACTGGTGATAGTAAGTGGTGAATAAAAACCCTCATCTGCTTATTTTGACATTCAGCATAAATCACAAAACAAACTTCAGAAAAAACAGTAAAATGTCTAGTTACCATACAATTGGAGTCTTGTGCACAAACCTAGAGATTTCTTGATATCATGCGACAAGTTTGGGCAAAAAAAATAGAAAATGTCATAGAGAACAGAAGGCAGTTTTTGCAATGTCAACTAGCATTTCCAGATTAGGGATTTTTTTTATCAGCTAACACAAAATTTTGGCTATTTTTAAGTAACTTTTTTTCTCTTCAGTCTATTTTTAATAGACAAAAATAAACATTTTGACATGACAAAACATGTGAAGTATTGTTTAAATATTGTGATCAAACGTGTTATTTTGAATTATTCAAAAAGGATTCCTATTGCTAACAAGGAGAGGGCCAGACATTCAGGTCTCTGATTCAAATGGAACATGATGAGCACATAGCCCTTAACACAAACAGCTCCTTGTTCAAATAATAGGACCCACTTCTCAAGCATTTTTAAAAATTAGGTCTTCGAAAATTGATTGTTTAGCTTATAAGTCTTTGGAAGTTTCATATCTACCACTGGCACTAGCCAAGTGGTTAACTCTTTTGAGTCATTAAATAATAAAACTTTTATTTTTTCACATTTATTTTCACATATTTTACATACTATGTCCTTACAAGCGAATAAGCTTCAGACATTACTGCACATGGATGAAAAAGGCAAGTGATATGAAAATAGCATAGTCACAGCATTTTATTGTTTTAATTGTTAATATTATGGATAATTTCCTCATTTGCTTATGTTTGTTATACTTCAAATACCAACCATATCTGAAAATATATATATGAAGAATTAAAAATTTTATTTAACAACATAAAAGAGTTAAATCTAAACAGACTTGTTTTTGCTAAATAGGAAATGACGTTATGATTTTAATCTTTTGTTTTATAAGTTTTAAATGTGAGGAATAACAATATTAATAGTAATGATACAACAAAATAATAAAATAATTATGTTACACATAAGAAAAAAACAAAACTAAACTAATATTTGGAAGGTTCGAACCTATATCATCTGGCCCAACATTTTTCAAACTTCTTGCTTACACCACCCAATATATTTGTTTGTAATGGTTCTGCAACCAAAATGTTTATAATGTAAAATTTTTTAAAAAACCTGGTAAATCAGAGCCACCATATATTACATAACAAAATAAAATTATGCTTTAAATAACTTCTATGTGTGGAATGTGACATCAAGTACATTTCTATTAAGAGAACAGTTCAGGCCAATTTTGATTTGTAACAAATAACTTACTTCAATTTCAGTTTTTATCACTCAAATTTAACTAGTAAAAAAATCTAGCAACGAGTTACATAACTTTCCCAGCTTTTATGAGATTTTATTTTAAAAATAACATTTCTATTATTAATCAAAATAAATAACTAAAGTTGTATATTGTGCCATCTGTTATGAGATTTTGTTATAAAAATTTTATATATTTTTATTTATTATAAATTAGCAAAAGACTTAATTTTGAGGGTTGAGGCGAGTTTTACAAAACACTGTAAATGTAACAACAAGTAAAATCTTCATTAAGATTTACTTGTTAGATTTTTTTACTTGTTCATTAAGATTTTACCCCTCATGAGATATATCACATGACCACCTTCTATCTATAGTGTTGCCACTTTTTCAAAATCGCTGATCTGGATGGCAGGTGAGGTTTGTTTGAACAGAAATTCCTGACGCATGCGCAATGTCATTTTGCAATGCAAAGAATAACGTGCAGTGTATGCCGGTTCTAAATCAGTTACAGTTACGGACTAGGGAGACTTGGGTAAGAGTAACGTAAGTAAGTAACCTAAATTAAGAAAAACAACTACAGATGACTTAGCTCTATTGGATATTGGAGACGTGTACGAATATGAATCATACAAGCAAAAAAAGAAAGGTTGACAGGTTGGGCACGATATTCCCAGACAAAATTAATAGTTCACCCGGACAGTGAGTCGATTCCTGGACTGTCCAGGAGAAAACCGGACAGGTGTTAACACTACTCCATCCCCTTGACCTTTCACAACCAAAATTTTATAGCATCAATGTCCCTTGTATACAAGCTACTGTGCCAAATTTTATTATTTTGTCTTTATCCTGTCCTGAAATATTAAATGAAATAGATATCAACACACACTCATGGAATTGTTTTTTTATTCTTTTGGATTCAGGGAGTCTCGAAATGTGGAGATTTGCAAAAAACTTGGATGGTCAAATTCGACACAATTCCAATACTTTCCCTTGTTATGTATACATAACAACCAGGAAAGTAAAATTATTTATTAATCCACTTGTGCCAAAATTCATCCATTATTTATTTTTTATAATTTATTGTTATGTATGACAATAAATCTAAAATTTGAATAAACAAGAAAATATTTTCAAAACCATTGAAACTCGAATGGCTTTATGACTACAACCTTAGATAAAATATCTATTTTGATGTTATTCAAAAGAGAAAAGAAAAATCAATTTCATATACATACATTTTATAATATTAACTTTATTACCAAATGATAATAATAATTATAAGAAAAAATTTTCAGAACTCAACAGATGCATCTATTGTTCCTAGTTCTTACAGAATATTTCAGTAAAAAAAGTATTACAAGTATAGTATCATTTTGCAACACATTAAAATTTTAATGCGGCCAATAATGTGTCTTGGCCCATAGTTTGAAAAATGCTGGTTTAGTCCCAGTGCCTAAAATTTTATCCACTCGGCTATCACTAACCAGAAACATGAAACTTCTGACTAAACACTCAATTTTCAGAGACCTGTTTTTTTGGAAATGCTTGAGAAGTGGGTCCATAATTTGGACAAGGACTTGACTGTGTTCAGAGCTATATGCTCACCAAGTTTCATTCAAATCGGAGACCTGAACATCTGGCCCTCTCGTTGTAAATAACAGAAAACATGTTTCTTTTGCTTTCCAGATGCCAAACTGATAAGCACACCTGCATTAATTATTAAGTAAAACTGGTGGCAATAAATTATTTAAAGTGGCCAAAAAATAAAAAACTAGCAAAATGTTTACGATATTTTAAAATTTTCCAGAGTGACTCCTGTATATGTATATATGCATATAGACATATATGTATATATATGCGTATATCCTGTATATGTATATATATGCGTATATATGTTATTTAAATCATTAATTACCTGAATAATGTCTTTATATTTTTCATTGAGATGGCAACAAAGTGTTTCTTTAATTTCAGAAAATTTCAAATCTGGGTTTGGACAGTAAGTTGAAAATGAACAAATTGAAGATGTATCTGATATTGAACCTGAAAAGAAAACTTATTATATTTAAAATATATAAATAAATTTGAGAATATATTTTATAATAAAACACATTATCATTATTATTATTGTTAAAAAGACATGATATATCATTCTTTTGTTTCCTCACAATGTAAAATTTTTCTTAATAGCATTTTTCACTTTTTTTATAGCAAAAAGTTAAATGCTTTATTTTTATCAATTGATTAGAAATGAGAAAGAAAAATTAATAATGAGTAATTGTTGAAAGTATTAACATATTACAAATGATTAAATTTCTCTGTTTGTCCAAGTTATACTATAGAATTGTAATTCTGTAGTATAACTTGGACAAACAGAAAATGATCAGTGTTTTTGTAAATCCATATTGAAGATATGAATAAGTAAAATATAAAAAAATGAATATAACAGTTTGTAAATAGATATATTATGTTCAGAACTTGTATGGGCTGGAGTAAATTGGACCTTTAGCCTTTTGTTTTTTAAACAAATCAAATATGTAGAATGTTTCTTTATTAATAAAAAAAGCAGTCTTAAAGATTTTATTTTCTGTTAGTAAAAATAACATTAATTTTATAAAGACACAAATCACTACAGCTAAGTCACTAGCTCTGCACTCTCAACAGCCCTTATTATATTGAATATTAAAAAAATTTTAAATTATTTAAAACTCATGTCTTTAGTACAGATTATAAAACATTACCATAACTGAATTTTATAATAGAATGATTTAATTAATCATAATATAAACAATTCCTATAAATGCTAAATTATATATTTTTTTCATTCCTAACTTTCATTCAGCCAGTATTATTTTCAACTAAAGCTAAGTTTACACTGTCATACAAACCACTACAATTCAAAGCAAAATGTTGTTCATGTCATGGCACGTGAGACAAATGTGATTGATTGAAAAAATTTCAAACACTAGTTGTAAAAAGTTGATTGGTCAGATGAACCAAAGTTTGTCAAAAGTTGAAATATTTTCAACTTTCAACAAACTGGTCAAACAGTCACTGATAGAACAATTTGTATCTACTTAATTTGTAGTGGTTCTATGCTAATGTGAATCTAGCCTAATTCTTATTAAAAAAGGAAAAGATTAAAAATATTATATTTTATTAAAACTTTTTATAAGAGATAGTGCCATATGTAGTTTTAAATGTTGCTGAGAAAGTTAAGCAACTCATTGCTGCATTGAAAAAAGTAATGCAGTCAAAAACTTATCATCACAAAATATCTCTCAATACAAATTAATAGTGTGCTTACAACATTATTTCAAGAATTCAGTCATTTATAACTGTTTGCCTTGCACTTTTTAAATAGCAGAAATATACATTTGTGAGAGTACAAAATATCATGTGAATGAATCAACACGATAAAATATAAGTGCTTCTACCAGGGAAAAAATATAACAAGCGTGCTTGGTGGAAACAAACGCTTACTAGGGGGAATCCACTGGACTCAATAGGGACTAGACAAGACAACCATTGAATTCTATAACAATATTCCCAAGATAAAGATGAGACACAAGAATATAGAGTCCGACAAATCTAGTATATCGCAAATCGATAACAAAAATCTCCCTACAATAAATTGCTCAAGCTGACGTAACAAGAATACATGGAAACATACTGACATAAATGGGGCTTCGACAATCCTTTCTTCTCTTCCACTCCGGATAGGAAAAAGTTCCAAAGTTCAAAAAAATCTCTACGGACTTGCTTGCACAGGCTCTATATCTTCCTTCACGCACTTCACTCCACTGTCCTTACTCATCTCTCCTTTTCTCCACTCTCCTTTTCCCTTCACTCCTCTCCCTGAGACACACACCGTCCATAAAACACTCACCCCTCGGTCACACACCCCTGAATTACATAACTCCTCTCCACCGAGTTAGACCAACCACATGGCAAAGGGGGGCAGGAACAGACGTAAGGCACACATTTTTATATTAGAAAGGTACGTATTACTTGTTACAAGTTAATTATTCAATACAAATTACATTAAAGCACAGAAGAATGAAATAAAATTTTTAAAATCTCTCTTGAAATTTCTCAATATTCATATTATCATAAGTAATACAAAAATGCAAAAATAACCAATGATCGCCTTAAATATCAGGCTATAATGTGACTATTTAATTACATTTAATTAGCCAGATTATAGCCTTCGTTAGATTATAGATTAAGGAAATCGTTGGTTATTTCTATATATCAGTGGTGGCCAACTTTTGTGTACATAACATCTACTTTTTATCTTGAAATGTGTTGTAATCGACGTAGGAATAGTCTAAGTGGAGAGGGGAGGACGCGGAGGTTCGATATCACTACAGTTGCATTTGCGCATTACATTCACTTGTTGCGTTCGGTTACAAATGTAACACATTAAGTCAAGACATCACGAGCAATCAACCAAAATTAGCTTTACGATCGACTGATCAATCGTGATCGACTTGTTGGCCACCCCTGCTATATAAGCATTGGGCTTTGAGTTGTTTATTATTTATAAATACAAAATTGTTATATAACTACCAAAAACATATACTGTTTAATCTTTCCAGAAATATTCATACAATTTAGAAGTCACAAACAATAATTACACAGTTACACTTATAAATCAATTTTGTAGATTATATAAATCAAACTCATAATTTTACAAGTTTGATAAGTGGAAGGAAAGGAGCTATTCCTAGTTGAGATGCTTCCATATCTGCAGAGCTAGAGATATGAAAGTTAGAAGGGAGAAATCCTCACTATCATACCCTTCAAATCACACACTGCTTATACAGTAGAATCCATTTATTGTAATCAAAACTATTATCATCAGTCAACTAGCATTATCAGAATTAACATATCCAAAAATGTATAAATTAAATTATACTTATAAAACATTGCTTATTGTAATCAGGCTAAATAAATCTGATGATGACCATTCAACACAGATGAAAATGTTTTCTTTTGTATATTTTTGTAATTTCTTGCTAGATATTGGTTTTATGTGTAGTGCATACAAAACTTATAGTTTATATATTTAATGGTAAATCATATTTTTCTATGGGGAAGGATATAGATCAATACATAAGGAATCATCATTGTCATTAAGAAACAAACATTGCAAAATGAAAATAAAGGATAAATTGCGTCCTTTATCTTTTTAATAAGAACAGTTTAGCTAATAAATAGGTTCTACTGTAAAATGTTTTCCTTTTCCAGACATCCTTTATTTGGTGTTAAGTATGTTTGTAGGACAAATTAAAATGTGCTGTGGGCCAGATTTGGTCCTGAGGCTAGTTTGAGCACTACTGTCATAAACTATTAATTTTCACCATGTAACTGGTATTTGTTTTTTTAATTTATGAAGAAAAATCAATACATTCTTATAATAAATTTAAATGATTATTTTGGTATTTAAAATTAGAATATTATTTTAATTATTTAAATAGATCTTACTTGATTTTTTAATAGGTGTGTTCAATTGGTCTTGTAAAGAACTATCACATTTTTCACAATTAATTCTCATACTTTTATCAGACATTTTACACTACTTTAAAACAAAAATTTTATATTAATGTTAATATTTATAAATACATAATTTAAAATATAGAAAATTTACTAAACAAATCAGAATAATTATCTTATATTTAAAATCAGTCACTTTCAAGTTTTCAACATCCATAGAATATTTTTAATAAATGTGATTTTCATATAACCTCACAGTAAAAAAAAATTGTTTTAAAAAGTTATTCACATTTATTTTATTTTATTTTTACTTTTGAATATAAAATCTCAATGATGAAATTTGTTTTAAAAAAAATTTGCCCAAAAATAACTGTTTAAAAAAAATAACTGTGAAACTCCTTTAAGGAAGATAAAAATTTTAAAATCTTGAAAGAATACCAATTATATCAGACAGAACTGAAATTGTGAAATATAAATGCAGTTTTAAATGAAAAATCAAACATTTATGGTTTCATTTCCTCTTTAGAAATATTCTAAATGATAATTCAGGCAGCTTTTTAGAAGTAACGTTTCTTTTTTTCATTTAACATTTTTGGAATTCTTTCAATTTCATCAATCTTGTTAGGTTACAACTGGATATTTAAAAATAAAATAAAATACTCATCTTCCAGCAATTTATTTAATAACTAGCTGTTGCAGAATCTCTTGTTACCTTTATTGTTTATTTATTTTATATATTTTTTTTGTCTAAACTATTTAGAATACTTTTAAATTTTGAATGATTGGAATTTATGTTTTTAAAATTCTGTTCAAATTGTTTAATTTTATGACTACTAAATGCAATCAAAAATATTATTTACTAAACAAATTGCTGGTAGATAAGTTAAGTATTTTATTCTAATTTCATCATTGGAACACATCAAATTCTAAAACAAACCAATATGATTGAATAAAACAAGAAATCTGTTTATTTAATTGAGAAAATCTATATGTTTGCATTATTCATTTAGTCATGTCTGACCCTTAGAGATTTCAAAAGTTAATACTCTATATGCCATGCAGTTCCGTGCCAACTCTTTCAATTTAAGTATGTTTATATCAGTGTCTACTTTGATGATGTCAAGCCTTCGATCTTTTGCCAACCTGATTAAGGAAACCAGTACTCTCAACAATTCCTAACATAAGATCTTTTTTCAATCAAATGGGCACACATCACATGACCAAAGTTGGTCAAACAGAGCTTGGCAATTTTGGTTTCAAGTGACATTTCAGGTTAATCTTGATAATGTATACTTTTACATAAATTTGATTCATCTTTTCAGTTATTATAAATCAAAAATAATTAATATCAAATTGGCATAAAAGTATTCACCATCTAAATCAAAATCACTATTTTAACCTCAATATCATATTGTTCTATTTTAGAATTTAGTTTATTCTAATAATAGAATTAGATAAATTTTTAAAAAATTAAGAAAACAGTTTAAAAATACAACTTCTAGAAATCNTAAATCAAAATCACTATTTTAACCTCAATATCATATTGTTCTATTTTAGAATTTAGTTTATTCTAATAATAGAATTAGATAAATTTTTAAAAAATTAAGAAAACAGTTTAAAAATACAACTTCTAGAAATCTGTCAGAACTAATCACTTTTCTCTAAACTTTTTAATACATACAACTATACACATCAAAACTTGTCTTGTGTTTTCTCTTCCTTCAGGAATTAGGCAATTTGCCTCTTCCAATCTGAAAGAGATCCATCCATCTATTGTAAAAAATATATCGAAGAATACAAACACATTTTGTCTTCACAATCAGTCATTTCACAATAACCATTGACAAACCAAATACAAAAACCTTCACACACACTTTGTTTATTAAGTTATGGCAATGCAACACTTGGGTGATTTGCCTAGGGGAAATGCCTTCCAGGAGATCTTTTTAAGGGTAACCAGCCACTATTCAGGCGTTATAGATGTAGAGAAAATCTGGAAAACTCCACATCCCAGTAAGGTGTGAAACCACAACCAAACTCCCAATGTTCAAGGAACATAACTGCTTGGCCACTGGTGGGCCCTTCACTCACAGAGATGACCTTTTATTCAAATAAATCACATTTTTTTTGTATTCTTCGGTATATTTTTACTACGTAAACCACCATCAGCCATTTTCGAATGAGATCCTTCCATCTTAGTCTCTGTCTTTCTTGATGCACTCTTGCAATGCGGGGAAGCGGATTTCAGGCAACTTTTTGCACAGGTTTTGAGAAATATTCACAATATTGACTTATAAAATTTAAAAATAAGTTTATCAGAAGTCAATATTGTGAATATTTCTTAAATCCTGTGCAGAAAGTTGCCTGAAATCTGCTTCCCCGCATTGCAAGAGAGCATGACTAACCTGCTGATGTAGCCTACTTTAAAACATGAGTTTATATTCATGTTTAAAGTGTATTAATTTAAAATGATCATTTAAAAAATACACGTAGTCCATATTTACATTCAAATTCCAAAGAATATGATTACAGACTCACTGTTATTCAAATACAATATTAGGCTTATTTACATGTAAAAATGAAAAATAAACTGTTTAAAATATTTTCAACGTTACCAAATACAAAATATTTTATCACAGATACAAAAGTAGATTCAATTATATCAAATACACGTCCTAAATTGGCCGCACTTACAAATAAATATCCTAAATATTTGACCTAAAATGTAATTTCGAATGATGCGGGTCACGAATATAAACAACGGTTACTATGGCAACTATATGTAAATGAGTTAACACGTGTTGGATACACAAACCAATGACTTAGCCCGTTTTATTTGAAACGGATTAGGTTATTGGTTTGTTTATCCACGTGTTTTGAAGTCACTTATTGATTAACTTACAAAAAAAAGAAACGGCGTAAAATATTTCTTATTAAAAAAATTAATTTTAAGCAATTTGCGAAATTATTTTATCAAAACAATAAACTTTTTTTCACTTTTTAAACATTACACGAAAAATTTAATGCTCAGAATCTTGGGTAATTTATGCCATATTTGTATATGTTAAAACACTGGTTAATTATGATTTTTATATTATTTAATATAAAGTACAAGCAATTATATATATATAGATTATTTAATACTTTATAATTCAATTCAGTAAATAAAATGTTCTAATTTTTTTTAAAACCGTGCTTGCGTGTTTCTCCTCTTTCGTCACAAACAATTAGGTTATACATTTTACAAAAAATGGTGAGATAAATCAAATTTACATTCGAAAAATCGGGCCGATAAAAATCTAGAAATAAATAATCCGTCAGATGCGTGACTGCATCAGTCTATTTCTTATGCGGAATATCAAAACACAGCAACCTTAATATACTTATTACGGAAGTATAAGCTATCATCTTTGAGTATTGTACACTTCGAAGTACACGTATCGATACCGATAATCGAATGTCTTCCTTTCTATATTTGAAAATATATAAAAATAACTGTGTATTCATCACACCACACTCGTGTTGTCTAAATATAATTCCAATATCATTAAGTTGGCGAAATTGTTTTTCATCTTCAGGAAGTGATGTTATATTTTAGGCATCCATTTAGAACTTAAAAATAATCTGTAATTTAGTAATATTTATACTTTTACTTGTGTTCTATTTTAGAAGCAGAACATTAAATACACTTTCGTTGTTTACTTAAGTGTGTTGAATTTCAAAGTAGGCAGTAGAAATGAAAGAACATGCGACTTAAAAGTAAGGATTTAAAGCTACAGTATTTTCGAAGTTATTAGTCAAATAATTTAAACCCGGAAACGAAACTTTAATGTATTTTAAGTTCAATAACGGTGGTGTTGTATTTATCGAATAAGGGATTAAATACAGAAATGAAAAATTTACAAAAAATTAATTTTATTACTCGAATAAAAACAGTGTATAACAATGAACATCTTAAAGATTAAAATAAATAATGAAACGAACTTCTGCAAAAATTTTGCGTTTGAAAAAGTTAACTACACAAAAAAAAAAATTGATTGTTTCCGTTTAAACAGCGATTAATATGTACAAAATTTTTAGTCGACTTCTTCGATAGTTGGTCCACTTCCTCCGCCAGCAGAAGCACCCGCTCCTGGAGCGGCACCACCTGGAAATCCTCCTGGAGGAGCACCGCCTGCTTGATAGAGTTTTGTGATGATGGGATTGCACACACTTTCTAATTCTTTTTGCTTGTCTTCGAATTCTTCCTTTTCTGCAAGCTACAGAATCGAAGTTTCGATTAGTGAGATGGCTTAAATTTGTATTAATGTGCAGTTAAAAACTCAAAAATAAAGAACTTTCGACTTACCTGATTTGTATCCAGCCATTTGATAGTAGAATCTACCTTATCTAAAACTTTCTTCTTATCCTCTTCGCTTATTTTATCCTTTAATTTTTCATCTTCTACGGTTGATTTAATATTGAAGGCATAACTTTCGAGTGCGTTTTTGGCAGCAATCCTGTTCTTTTGCTTCTCGTCTTCGTCACGGTATTTCTCGGCATCCTTCACCATCCTTTCTATGTCCTCCTTGGAAAGTCTGCCCTTATCGTTAGTGATTGTAATTTTGTTTTCTTTGCCAGTGCTCTTGTCGACTGCAGATACGTTCATTATACCGTTAGCGTCGATGTCGAAAGTAACTTCGATCTGTGGGACGCCACGTGGTGCCGGTGGGATTCCTGTCAGTTCAAACTTTCCTAGAAGATTATTGTCCTTTGTCATTGCTCTCTCTCCTTCGTATACTTGAATTAATACACCGGGCTGATTGTCTGAGTAGGTGGTAAATGTTTGGGTTTGTCTTGTGGGAATGGTAGTGTTCCTTTTGATGAGGGCAGTCATAACACCACCGGCAGTTTCAATTCCAAGGGACAATGGGGTAACATCGAGCAGGAGCAAATCTTGCACTTGTTCAGATTTGTCACCATTCAGAATAGCAGCCTAGAATATTAAAATTTTAATACTTTTAACATCACGATTACATTTCTTTAAACGGAATAGTTTAGTTTAAAATTGTGTCATTTATTCATACCTGAACTGCAGCACCATAGGCAACAGCTTCATCTGGATTAATACTTTTGTTAAGATCTTTGCCATTGAAGAAGTCCTGCAATAATTTCTGGATTTTTGGAATTCTAGTAGAACCACCTACTAAAACAATGTCGTGTATTTGACTTTTATCTAACTTTGCATCCCTGAGAGCTTTTTCTACTGGTTCTAGAGTACTGCGGAACAAGTCGGCATTCAGCTCTTCGAATCTAGCTCTAGTGATTGTCGAGTAGAAGTCTATGCCTTCAAACAAGGAGTCAATTTCAATGCTGAAATTGAAAAATTAATATTTTAAATTTAATTTAAATTACTTTGTATCTAAAAATAAGTCAGATTAAGACACGTCTACATACCTTGCTTGAGTGCTCGATGAAAGTGTTCTCTTTGCTCTTTCACAGGCAGTTCTCAATCTCCTCAAGGCTCGTTTGTTTTGGGTGATATCTTTTTTGTGCTTACGTTTAAACTCTTGAACGAAATGATTAACCATTCTGTTATCAAAATCTTCACCACCCAAGTGAGTGTCACCAGCTGTAGATTTCACTTCAAAAATACCATCTTCAATTGTTAAACAGGATACATCAAAAGTGCCACCACCAAGGTCAAAAATGAGAACATTTCTTTCTCCAGTACCCTGAAGTAGATAAGAAAAAAGTTAAACTTAACAATAAATAAATAAAAAGTTTCTATTTGTTTAAAATTTAAAAAGTTTAAATACCTTTTTGTCAAGTCCATAAGCAATGGCAGCAGCAGTGGGTTCGTTGATTATCCTGAGAACATTCAATCCGGCAATTGTGCCGGCATCCTTAGTGGCCTGCCTCTGAGAGTCATTAAAATAAGCGGGTACAGTTACGACAGCATTGGTGACGGTCTTTCCTAAGTAAGCTTCCGCTATCTCCTTCATTTTTGTCAATACCATAGATGAAATTTCCTCGGGGAAGAAAGTTTTTGTTTCGCCCTTATATTCTACCTTAATTTTTGGTTTACTGGCATCGTTAATTACTTCGAATGGCCAATGTTTCATATCAGCTTGCACCGAGGTATCGTCGAAACGTCTTCCTATTAAACGTTTCGCATCTGTAGGATAGAAAAACAAAGTTAAGAGCACAAATTCGCAGAGTTAACAGCGTGTAGATTTAAAGATGCGATCACTTACCGAAGACAGTGTTACTGGGATTCATGGCTACTTGATTCTTTGCAGCATCACCGATTAACCTCTCGGTATCGGTAAACGCTACGTAACTGGGAGTGGTTCTGTTTCCTTGGTCGTTAGCGATGATTTCCACCTTCCCATGTTGAAATACTCCAACGCAGGAGTAAGTCGTTCCCAGATCGATACCAATTGCAGGAGTTTTTGCCATTTTTTTACTACGGAAAAAAAATCATAAAAATGTTAGAATCAGCGAGTAAATAAGACACAATTTCAGTTAATTTAATTAAAACGAGCTTAAACTTACCTTTGAAGTCGATTACGATGGATTGACTAGCTTCTTTATAGTAAACTGTTGCTTCTCTTCGTTACTTTGTCTCCGTTAAAACTGCTCTTCGGATCTCTCGAACTAATATAAATAACCGTGACAGAAGTTCTAGCAACTTCGAGAATTTTTCCGATCGACCAATAGGAGAGCGGAATCGTTGGAGCGTGTCGCTTCCCGATTGGTTAACTAACCGATGACGCTCGATTTCGTAAAGGAAGTACGTAATCGGCACAGAAACTTCTCGAATATTCTTTTACGTTATTTATGGCTTATCTATTTATTTCTCGGAGTTTAAAAAAAAATAAAATAAAAATAAATGAATTATTTCTCTTCTTAAAAAATAAAATAAAAAAAAATTTTAAATATATTTATTTGCGATAATTACATTCGTTAATTAATGAGTTAAAGGTTAACGTACAGCACATCCCGTGTTCTAAATTTAAATTAACAGACGAAATATTTCTAATTAAACGATCTTAAAATATCCGTTTAATTTATAGAAAGGGCAATTAATTTAGGCGTTTTCTAGTCTTTTCTGTAGACGTACTTACAGGTTAGCCTTGAGTGTTATCTCGAGAGGGCGCAATTTGATGTCATAATAAAAAAAACAAATAAAAATTGTGACGTCAGTGTAACGTGATGATTAATGTTAATAATTAATTAGATAATAAAACAAGAAATTCTGTTAGCACAATCCAAATATGGTTACTTTTCTAGATTCTTGACCTCGTAACCCGCCATAAAACTTTCGAAATAGACTTTTCTTTTTAGAGTAGATTGAAATTTTACTGTTAAAACTAGGTTTGTTAATATAAATTAACCTCATAATGTATACAAATTTACATTTACGATCATCAAAGGTATTGCTTTACGTAAATAAAACACGTATTTTCTCATTTTGAATTAAAATTTCGCCTTTAACAATACGAACAATATTGCATAACGTTTATGCGTGTTCTATTTAAAAAGCATGCTTTTTTAATTCGTGTAAAGATATTTTACACCAAAACCATGTAAAGTTACTAATAACCGTATATTTTCCAATTCTATTTTAGTTATATTATGTCAGTCTAAAGTGTGTTATGTTACGTCAACCAACGAGCATGACTTGAAATGGATATCGGAAAGAATGACGACACTGCCGCCTCTGGAGTAAAATTGTAACTATTTTTATTTATTTTTTTAAACTAATTTTTTAATTTAATTTTTATATACTTATGAAGTTTTTTTTAATGTTTTAAGAATAAAACTATTCAAAACATTGTTTGCAAGTTTATTTTCGTTCTAATTAATAATGTTACACAAAAATTATTATTAAATAAAAACGTAAATTAATTGTTATAAATGTAGCGCGTGACTTAATTAGTAAAATAAATATTTACTTCTAATATCGGTGCGATAAATTGATTTTTTTTAATAGAATTTTTAGTACTTTATTATCGATTAAATTCCCGCTGAGTATAAATTTCGTTATGTAAATCCAAAGAGAAGACGACGAAAATTTAATGTCATATTTTGCGTCATTTTTAACGAAATGGGTTCAATTAAAAGTTGAGAAAATGTAAATTATTTGTTTGTTAAGTTATGGCAACGCAACACTTGGGCGATCTGCTTAGGGGATGCCTTCCGGGAAGTCCTTTTAAGGGAAACTAGCCCCTATTTATGCGTTACAGACGTGGAGAAAACCCGAGCGAGGCGCGAACTCACGACCTAACTCCCAGCGTTCAGGGTACGAAGATCGCTTGGCCACTGGTCGGCACGAGAAAATGTAAATTGAATTGAATTTATCGATGCAGAATACTGTATACTATTACACTATAGATCAATCATCCTCAGTTTTGTCGATTTCTGAGCAGCTTACAGTGTTTAAGAAACGGGATCCCTTACCGTAGACAAGAGATAGGTGCAATGCCCCGATCCAAATTGACCATAATCATATTCAAATCGAATCTCTGAAGGTTGCAGGATGAATAGGAAAAATATATCCAATAAAAATTTTATTTTTAATATTAAAATGCTCAGTAGTTATTCAAATATTTTTTTCTTAAATTTTAGTTGAAATTACTTGGCTCATCGGCCAAGTAATTTCAAGCGGGGCGGTGAAGTTTGATTTTGTTCGTATACGGCAACGCGACACACGGGCAATCTGCCAAAGGGGGATGCTTCCTGGGAAGTCTTTTATGGGAACTGATCCCTATTCAGGTGTTACTAAGATGAAGAAAACCCGGAAAACTCCACGTGGCATGCCCGTTGGCGAAGCCATCAACTCACAACTAACTATCAGTGTTCAGAGGTTTTATCCACTCGGCCACGTCAGTCTACCCGTCTGGCGAACCCGAAATTAAATCCGCGCAAGCACCCCAAAGAATTTTTTTATGGGCGGTCCGTCTCCCGTTACTTGACCTCCCCTATTAGGGATTTGATTAAGGTCCTATTAATATATACAGGAAGAAAGAATCAAAAATAATAATTAAAAACTTTACTTGGATATATTAGATAAAATATGGCATTCAAATATCTAATATCGTCTCTCTCGTTATGAAGTTTTTCTAGATAATTCTTGTCTGTAGATGAATTTATCGTCCCTTTTAAGTGTTAAAGTGCATATCTAAAAAATATTAAATTATTAAATATTGAATTTATCCAATTGTCACAGAGTTCGAAGTTTTAAATCCGTTTCTTAACGCCGACGATTGCGTGACAAAATGGACAAGTATGAATGATGTCCTTTGTCGCGTCGATGCAGAGGGGAACGAAAAACAAAGGCAAACTGTTTAAAAAAAATTACGTTAAATTACATAAATTAAATTTCATAAAATATTTTTTTTTAAAAATTCTACATACAATACCAGGCATGTAACAAATGTTGCGAGATACGCAAATCTTCCGTTTTCCATTTGAACAAATGTGGTACCTTCTCGTTTGCAATTTGGGCAAGTGAACTTGACGGGATATTTACCAACGTTAAGTTTATTTTGTTGCATTAAAATGATTGTATTTTCTAAAATTAGAGATAATTTTTATTATAAAAGTTGCAAGTTAAGTTTTAAAAATATTACAATTTATAATGAATGTATCATTTTTACTTTCAATTGTGAGTTCTGTAGGATTTTGAAATGCAGCTTGAGGCGGAGCAGGTGGGGCAGCTTGAGTCGGAAAAGGTGGGGGTGCTTGAAATAGACCTACGGGTGGTGACATCGATGGATAAGGCGGTGGATAGGTGGGTTGAGCCATATTTCCATTGTAATAATTGTCCATATCTATAAAAAAATCATTAATTTATAGTTTACCCATAATTATATCGAAGGATATAACTCATAAACATTAAAAAATTTTCTCTGGAAGAAGTTAGATGACAGACACGACTCTATTGCTAACAGGAAAAGTATGATGTACAGGGGCAAGACATTACTAATTTGAGGTAGAGAGCATATATTTTAAATAAAATAAATGAAAAATATGATTAAACATTTCAGCCCGGCATTGTGACAATATCACAATATATAATTGTTCGTTGTTTTATTCATTATATTTTTATGATTTCGAAGTGGAATGAAGGCACATTTAGACTAATTTACAACTAATCTAGACTTATCTTACATCTTTCAGGCCCTGTTGACAGCGTTTCTTTAATACAGTACATATTTATTAGTAATGAGAATATAACTTAAAGCATTAGTAACTTATTCAAGGCCTCATTTAGACTTACGTTGCAACATATAAATTCTTTTCCACCAGTAATAATAATATATTCAAGAGCGTCAGGCCTAAATTAAAGTATGGAAGAGTGAGGTCCTAACTTGTAGCTTATTTAATGTATAAACTCGACCTTAGATTTATTAAATTAAAGTATTTACGTAACGTTATCAAATACTTGCATTTAAACATAAATAGTAATTATTCATAATACATAACATCCTGAAAATGTATTAATATATAATTAAATCACTAAATATATTTAAAACAATTAATTTTTTATCGATTAAACATAATAATTATATAATTTAAACATAAGTTAATTGTAGTTAAAGGTAAAAAAATTCTCACTTTTTTCCATTTTGAAAACTTCTTGACCGTTTTTCTCGTCGACTTTGATCTTATTTTTAGATATATCTACGGTTATATTGAATCGTTTCTTCATTGAGATTCTCAATAAATCGCACGAACTTCTACTGTAAAATCGATTTCTAATGATGTAACAAGTAAACAAATTACTACATTATCCTACGTCTTCGGTTTTCGTTCTGCATTTAAAATAAGGTTTTTATTAACATTATTATATGTTACACAATAATTATTGTCTGAATTTTACACATGTATAGACAAATTGTTCAGTAAATATATATAGTTTAATTAAAATTACTACTGAAAACAAGAATTTCCTGTAAAATTATTTGAAAATATGAAATTATTAATATTGTATTTATAGTTTATGTTTGATATTTTTAATATTATTATCACTAGTTGATATAATTTTATATGTTAACCTCAAGAATGGGTAAAAGTATAATGAATTAGGAATATAATATTGAATAATTTCGCAAACGACATATAAAATTTATTGTTTCGATTTATACCAATCAACAGCGGACAAGCAGTGGCGCGTTATCCTATGAGCGAAAAGGGCAATCGCCTGGCGCCCCCAAAGAATCTTTTATAAGAAAAAATTTCCCTAAGAAAAATGCATGAAATCAATGCTGTACACGAGACCCTTTATTCAAATTCACCTGTGCCCCAAGCTATTACACGCCACTGACAGAGAGCCCATTTCTTGAAGGCACAAATAAAGATGGGGGGCGACTCCTTTTTAATTCTTTCCGCTCTGTGGACACTAAGAGGGCGTCTTTTTAGCAAACCCATTATAGGTTAGGCCAGGACCACAATGGGTAGTGAGGGATGAGGCCCAACATCTAATTAATTATTGACATAAATAATGCATACATCACGGCTCAAAATTCAATAATTTTCAGCCAATTTTGCCCCCAACATTGGAGGAAAATCCACCTACGAACACCCAATATAAATTTCCATCCTTCGTTTTGCTCATCTCTAGATTTTATACTTAATAATGCCAAGCCCAAATCTAGCTGTGTGGTTGGATTCTACACAAGAGTCCCAAAATTTAATCACATATAAAAAAAAATGTTTTTACATTTGTTTTATTGATTTTAATAATATGTTTTTATGGTTTTGAGGGATACTCTTTGAATAATGTAAATTTTCATCTTTATCTTCTAATAAAATCAGAATTAAATGGTATTTTTTTATGAATGAAATGTTTCATTTTATACAGTGAGACCTGTGTAAACCGGAATTAAACGGTCCCGAATTATTTTTCCGTTTTAGACAGGTTTTACCGTGTAATTCACTTAAATCTTTGCAGAACTTCGTCTCATACTGGAACAATTTTATTTGTTTATAAATTTCAAAACTAATTTTATATTTTATTAAAAATAATTCTGGCAAATAAAAGCAGATCTTTGAGTAAATTTTTCTCTTATAAAATTCTGAATATAATTCTTATATCAATTAAATAAATTATAATTAAACTTAGTCTAAACTAATCGATGTTTTAGTAATTGTTTTCTTTTCATTAACACAATAAAATTTAATTTTATATTTTAACAGAATATAAACTAAATATAAATGAAAACAGAATCTCATACATAGCAAATCATATATAAATTTGAGTTTTACATCTAATTTTAAAGTGATTTAGATTTTGTTTGCCACACATATTTCAATAATTGGATGGTTAAGGATGTATATATTTTCAAAGCTATTTACATGTTTCAAGATGCAGAACAACTCTGGTACATTTTTTTAATACTTAACATTGTATACTCAACTTTATTTGAATGGCAAACAAAACGAAATGTTTAAGGTACACATGGGCTGAATAATTTTTCTTTCCATGTTTTCTATAATTATTTTTAAAATTAAAATAGTATATAATGAAAAATCCATTATAAAGTTGTATATTATTTATTGTAATATTTATAAATTGCACTGAACTATGAATAAAATTACACATTTTCAGGCTGGAGTTGGTCTGTATTGGAGTTGAATTGTCCATCCCATCTTAATGGGTACCAAACTTTTGTTTGTTATTCTAATTGCCCAAGTCTGAAATTCACTTAGCATTCTTTCCAATGTTTTTCTAGGAATAATTTTGATGATAAGCTATGGTATGATGCACACGATACTCCCTTTTTTCCATGTCAGAAACCAAGATTGGTGATAGGCTAAATTCAATTGTTCTGAATGCTTTGAAGTTTATAAAAGCTACTTTTAACTTATCTGTATATTTTAAAATTTTAAATAGTTAATTTTGTGGCTATAATCATAATTCTAATTTCAAAAATGTACAATTGACACCTCTACAACAAATATTCACATTGAATGATTACTATGGGTTTTCTAATTAACATATATAAGCAAATGCAATTATATTCTTAAAAATCAAATGTTTAAACGTTATTATTTTAAATCTTTAAAACCTTTCATTTATAAATCTTAATTATGCTTCATGTTATATACAAAATATAATTTTGTTCTAAATTAGAACAATCTAAACACTGAAGACATCTAAGATGCTACAAATTGTTCTAATTTTTTTCAATCAATAATATTTAGAAGACAGAACTTTAAAACTGTTTAATTTTTAGTGTTACTTAATTAATATTTATTTTTGATAATGGAAAAATTTACTATTTCAAGGAATATAATATACAATAGATAGATATAATGACATATAATGACAATGTATATTATAAATCATTACCTTTTAATGAATTCAAAATTAATCCAAATTTACATTATTCAGAAATTCAAACAATCTTTTGTATGTATTTATTAAAAATATTATCATCATAAATTGCAATATTTATGTATTTTAAATATATTTTGATTATTTAATTTCTATAATTACATATTTAATAATTTTAAATTTCAGGCAAGGAAACTTCTTTAAATAAATGCATATTTAACTTAATGCATGACTGATAATGAAATGTTTCCTGGTTCGAAAACTGACTTTTTTTATAAAACCATCATTAAATACTATTATAGTTAATATCTAGACATTTTAGAGATTTAAACCCAGATTTAATTTATTCTTTATCACATTGGCAATGCCTAAATGCCTTGATATTTTGATTTTAAATTTGATAAATTTTAAATCAATTATTAATGTTCATTAATTGATTAGATGGATGTTTAATGTTGATTTTTGCTTAAAATATTTTGAGGTAAATTATTTTTAATCCTACATATTAAAATAATTTGATAAATGACTAGAAATCCGGAAATTATTATTCATTTTCAAAAAGTAATCTAATTATATTCAACTGACTACAAAGTCTTTATTTTCAACAATATATTCAAAACAATTTTCATTCAGTGTATTCAAAATCAGTTTTACAAAGCATCCTATTTTGCAAAAATGAATAATTTTAATCTAAACATTTATTGTCACAAATGACATAGTAACCCAACTACTTCATTTTTTCACTTCTTGGTATCTCTGTGCAACGTCTTTCCAGTTGACAACATTCCAAATTGCTTTTACATAATCGGGACGAACATTTTTGTACTGAAGATAATAAGCATGCTCCCATACATCAATTCCAAACAGTGGAATTAAACCTATTAAAAAATACATATATACATATATATTTTCTTAATAAAAGGAATTTATATATAAATCAAAATTTTAATTAAGTAATAATTTAGTTCACCTCTTGTAGCTTGTAAAGGATCCTGATTAGCACAAGTAGCAATTTGCAAATAACGAGTTTTTGGGCAACAACCTAGCCAAGCCCAACCTGATCCTTGGACTCCGACCGCAGCAGCAGACATTTGTGTTTTCAATTCTTCCAAACTTCCAAAACATTGCTTAATTGCATTCAGCAGATCACCTAAAAGTTAAATACATTTAAATTATTAATATCGCGATTAATAATAAAAATTATCGCTATTATTTGTTTCTCCCTTTTTAAAAAAGATTCGAAAATGCGCAATTAGACCATGGTAGATAGCACTTGGCGACTGACAAAATTCGTTACAGCTAAAACATTAAGACGTTTTATGCTTAATTATACATGATTAATAGTTTAATTTGTTTATTGGAATTCGGTTCTTTAAACATTTTCTTTTAATTTTCCGAAGAAAACAGATTAAGTTGTGAATTCGCGTATCGATTTTATGCTAATGAGTTTCCTTGTCTTTACTATATAAATTGGCACTTATTAGTCTATAGACGAGGCCGTTTCCCTCTATTTTTGATACTTTTTTAAGGTCTCGGAAGAATTGTGATAATGTGACGTCAACAAAAGAAAAATTCGGCTTCTAGTCGAGTTGATTTACAGCGAAAAATCTCCGATATCAGAGGCAGTGTAATTCACGTAAAACCGAAATCATTTGGAAGAAATTCGCGAAGATGACTGCAGGAGGAATAGAATGACAGCTGCTCAGAGCGCTCCAACTGTTCCCTATCAATCAAGTGAGGGAATAAACGAATGGCGTCTCGATACTCTCTAACCGAATCGAGCTTGCCAAAGACGAATCGTTGGTTCCCCCAACGGGTTATAAATAGAGTCATTAGTCCGAGATTGGTGACGGGAGAATAAAAACAAGTTCAAAAACTGGAGCGGNACCTATGAATTCCCATTGTCATCCATCTGTCCTTCCTTAATCTCAAGAACAAAGATAGATGAAAGTCAAGATCAGAAAGCTTAGGAGCAGGAGGCTCCAATTAACTATATATGAACATCTGGTTTGCACTGGAAGTTAAGTTATTTCAATTCAAGCTTTCCCCTGAAAGGAGCTAGATAGATGACTGACACATTAAAGGAAAAGTATAATGTACATGGGCAAGACCCTACTAATTTGAGGTGGAGAACATATTTTAAATTAAATAAATTATAAACATGATTAAAAATTGCAGCCCAGCCTTGCAATGATGTCACAATAAATAATTGCTTGTTTTACTTCAACTATTATGTTTAAAGTTTATAACTATTTGTACATTTTAACAGTTTTAAATTATACTAATGTTCTGTGACTACAAGTATTATTTCTTTTTATATTCTTGTATATATTTTGATGTTTGATTAAGAATAACTTGAGGAAGGCCTTTGAACATGGCTGTAAACTCTGTTCCAAAAAATCTAAGTTGTTGGAATTACTGCTTTTGCTTGTCTATCCTTTACCTACATATTGAAAAGAATTGTAAGGATACTTTGATTCAAAGAATTGAATATTTAATTTTAAACATAATCTTTAACAATTGAAGAGCTATATAACACAATTCTGATAAATATATTATGAATTTTAAACATTCCAGACAATGTTCTGAATGTTTAAAATTTATTCTACTACATTGCATAATGTGAAGCAGTGGTTCTCAACTGGGGGTACGAGCGTAAATTGAACGGGTACATCTAACTTTCGTTATAAAATGACACATGTTAATGAATTTGCTGTAAATTATTAACACAAGAAATGACAAAAACTTGCTTTAAAATATCCCAGTATGAACACTGATTTCCTTTTAACAATCCAAACAACTTGTTTATCCACTTGATTTACCTGTCTATTTGTGCTGTTAGTGCTGAGTGAACCTGTAGTCTAGAAAATTTTGATTTAACCAAGCATTAATTTTAGAATAGATGAAAGCACCAATGTCAGCGGATTGACAATACTTTTAGTTTTTGTGAAATATCAGTACAATGCTGAGCTTTGCAAAGATTTGTTAATGTGTGATGACCTAAAAAAATACAACTATCAGTTTTGATATTTTCAATAAAATCAATGATTTCATTCAAAGTAATAAAATAGATTGGAAAAAGTGCATCAACATCTGCACTGATGGAGCTAAAGCTATGCAAGGTCCAATTTAAAAGGTCAAAAGAAAACTTTTACCATTTTAACAACGTATTTGTGACAAAAACTAAAAAAAAGAAACAGACTTGACGCATCATTCGTTGTCAGTTAACAAGTTGAAAACCAAATTTTGAAAAAAATTGCTAAAGATTTATCGCAACAAATATCCCAATAAATTGTTAGAAATTATTATAGAATCATTTAAATTTTGTTTATCGTTAATTATAATTATTTATTTTTAGGAAATGTAATTTATGCATGTATTGAAATGATTTCTGTGATTTTACATAATAAATCATTACCTTTTAATGAATTCAAAATTAATCCAAATTTACATTATTCAGAAATTCAAACAATCTTTTGTATGTATTTATTAAAAATATTATCATCATAAATTGCAATATTTATGTATTTTAAATATATTTTGATTATTTAATTTCTATAATTACATATTTAATAATTTTAAATTTCAGGCAAGGAAACTTCTTTAAATAAATGCATATTTAACTTAATGCATGACTGATAATGAAATGTTTCCTGGTTCGAAAACTGACTTTTTTTATAAAACCATCATTAAATACTATTATAGTTAATATCTAGACATTTTAGAGATTTAAACCCAGATTTAATTTATTCTTTATCACATTGGCAATGCCTAAATGCCTTGATATTTTGATTTTAAATTTGATAAATTTTAAATCAATTATTAATGTTCATTAATTGATTAGATGGATGTTTAATGTTGATTTTTGCTTAAAATATTTTGAGGTAAATTATTTTTAATCCTACATATTAAAATAATTTGATAAATGACTAGAAATCCGGAAATTATTATTCATTTTCAAAAAGTAATCTAATTATATTCAACTGACTACAAAGTCTTTATTTTCAACAATATATTCAAAACAATTTTCATTCAGTGTATTCAAAATCAGTTTTACAAAGCATCCTATTTTGCAAAAATGAATAATTTTAATCTAAACATTTATTGTCACAAATGACATAGTAACCCAACTACTTCATTTTTTCACTTCTTGGTATCTCTGTGCAACGTCTTTCCAGTTGACAACATTCCAAATTGCTTTTACATAATCGGGACGAACATTTTTGTACTGAAGATAATAAGCATGCTCCCATACATCAATTCCAAACAGTGGAATTAAACCTATTAAAAAATACATATATACATATATATTTTCTTAATANTGAAAATTTTACTTCTTTAGTTTATTATAAATTTAAAAAGTATCATTAGAATCTCTAGCCCAGTGATTCTCAACCTTTTTTCGTCATGGTACACTTTTAATAATTAAAAATTTGGCGGCACACACAGTTACTTCAGTAAGTACCATAGGACAACCAGTGACATAATAACAGTGATTTTTAAATGCAGTTGGTTATTTAGGTAATATTTTCTAAATGCCTTGGTAACTACCAGCAGTTACTGGTAACACCGGTTAGAATTTCCAAATGCATCCTAAGATGGTAGAACTGATTGAACTACTTGTCTGATGTCGCTTATGTATGGGTATTTGCAGTGGCGGCACACTTCAAAAATCAGTGGTTGAGAATCACTGCTCTAGCCATGATTAACATTTGTTAAATTAAATTTTCTCATCTTTTCCCTAAAAATAAAATAAAAACAAAACTCAGAAAAATATCTATATTCTGTAAGAATGAACAAAATAAATACTGAATTAGCATTGAAAAATGTCTTATTGAAATCTTTAAATGAAATTGGACAGATGCTAAATTGTAGTAAGAGCTACCTACTTGAAAAATAGTTTATTATTTGTCATTGATATTTGCAACCGTTGTTCATATTCAAAAAGCTAAAATTTGCATATCTGTGAAAGCATTAACAAAAGAATAGAAAGATAATTAAATGATTTTCAATGTTTTTACCCTAAATGTATTGTTCTACAAATCATGTCTTTAGTCACTAAACCTTGTGGGTGCTATCTTGTAGTTTTTTGTCTTTTGTTTTAAATCAAATATAATATAGGTACCAATTCAACTTTATATACAGCAGAAAACAACATTTTAAATACATATACCCTTGATGTTCATGGATGTCAATGTTCAGGAATTCAATCATTCATGATCGGAAATTTATAGACCAAAATTTCAACTTTTGTGAGAAGTTTTGACCTTTCAGGAAAAGAGAGATTACGTATTACTGCAAACTAGAGTTGGCATCTGTGCAAACTGGATGTTCAAATAGGTGCAATGCTAACGATCACTACACTCATTCATTTGTATGATGTCATAAGTTGTTAGGTTTTTTTTTTTCTTTTAGCTTAAATAAAATGACTTTTGCAATTCTATAAGCTGTTGCACAGTATATTTATTTAATAAAACCATTCATTTTTCTGAAAAGTTTTTAAAACAATAATAATATATAGAATCTTAGAACAAATTACAAATTTAACATAAAAATGAAACTCAAAGTTTGAGAATTCAATATTCATAAAGGATTACACAGTTAAGATAACTACTTCCAACAATTTAACACCTCGTTGAATAATAACGATCCACGAAAAAACCTTTTTTACGAGGGTTATTTTCACTATTAAGTTCCACAAGTACTTTCGACCTCCACCGAGGTCTGCTTCAGGTGGTGACTGTCGACCCGACTGTTGTAACGATGTTGCCAACGATGTAAATAAATAAACGTGCGCGTCGGGTTTCACCCCTCCGACCGCCATTGCTCGAACTCCTCGAATAAATACTTCCACGCCTGTGCAAGTGTTTCCCCGTCCTTGTAGTTGATGCAGTTGCCCCCCCTGCTAGCTTTGTGAATCTCCCAGGCCTCCAGGTGACGGATGTGATCCGCGCGGAACACGTGTCTGATAACTATGGTGTTCCGGAAGNAGACACGTGTTCCGCGCGGATCACATCCGTCACCTGGAGGCCTGGGAGATTCACAAAGCTAGCAGGGGGGGGCAACTGCATCAACTACAAGGACGGGGAAACACTTGCACAGGCGTGGAAGTATTTATTCGAGGAGTTCGAGCAATGGCGGTCGGAGGGGTGAAACCCGACGCGCACGTTTATTTATTTACATCGTTGGCAACATCGTTACAACGGTCGGGTCGACAGTCACCACCTGAAGCAGACCTCGGTGGAGGTCGAAAGTACTTGTGGAACTTAATAGTGAAAATAACCCTCGTAAAAAAGGTTTTTTCGTGGATCAGATTACACAGTCGTCATTATTCTGAAACATGGGATCAGTGTATTTGTATATATATATTTTTTTCATTACAAAGTTTAGGAGCAAACTATAAAAAACAAATAAATAATTCACAAATTTAAAGGAGAGACAAATATAATAAAAATTTCTATTTAAGCATAAAATGTAAAAATAATTCATAAAATACATAATATCAAGCAATATGAATATTTTCAGAGCTTAACTCTAAGCTCTGAAATGTATTTCATAAACTAATCAAATGCTGGATTTTAAAAGTTTTTGTCTGTCTCTAATTATTATTCAATCAGTACTTACTTTTAGCTTGAGCTTCTGCTAATTTCTCTTCGGCAATATTTAAATTATTAACATATGCAGCATGGTGTTTCTGGTGATGTAATCGCATAATCTCGGCAGATATAATTGGTTCAAGAGCTCCATAATCATAGGGAAGATCAGGTAACGTATGTTTAAAGCAAACACTTTGACTACCAGCAGCTGCCAATAGTTTGGTACTAAATAAAAAGCAAGATATCTGTTTACATAAAATGATAGCATGTAACATTAACATAGAATTTATTTATTTTTCTAGAATTTGTTACTACTAACTACTAAATTCAATATATACAAAGTTACAAAATATTTTATTATTGATAAAAAATATTCTTAAATCTAAATATAGAATACATTTTGTTGCAGATTAATTCTGTGCTAATTTTAAAATTTTATTTTTCATACTCCATTAAAAATATTTTACAAAGTGTAGAGCTTATCACAGTATTGACACAACTTACAGTAGAAAGTTTTTGACATAAAAGTAAATATTTAGAATGATGCTGTTATTTTTTGTTTTTGCTCTCCACCTTGTGACCACTAAAGAAGGTACCATTGTAGGCTCAGCTGGGCCTATAATATGGGATGGTGAGCCCAACATTTAGAGGATAGACTGTCTATTAAAAATTTCTGGGAAGTTGCTTGAATTTAATCCCAGCCAACCAGTAGTAGGTCGACCTTAACTGCCTCAGTCATCCAGCCATTCCATAGCAAAACTACTAAAGTGAATGGGCAAACATCTAGGTACATGCTAAAAAATATCAATTGAATAAAAATATATTAGCATCTTTTACTTAAACCAGTGTTTCTCAACCTCTAACGAATCGCCGCCCCCTTTAATAAGACCGTTACGTAGTATCGCCCCCTTCACTACAAAATTCTGATGCTGAAGGACAAGGCTAACACCAAATTCGTACAGCATTGAATAGACTAGTGACTAGTATAATGTTATTTGTTTAATTATTATAACAAATAAAATATCTAATTATTCTTAATATAATGTTTTACTATATCGCCCAGAAAATTGTTTTTTGCCCCCCAAAATATAAATTGTTACTAATCGCCCTCTCAACATGGAAAAACGCCCCCATTGAGAAACACTGACTTAAACTTAAACTGATATTATCAACTATAGACTTCAGTTCTCATTATGTAAATAAGATCAAATAGACATACAGACACTAACTAGTGATGTGACCATATTGTTTATCACCCAAATTGGGATAGTTTTTAAGAGTGAATAAAAAAAATAGGTCTAAAATGGCCAATTTTAAATTGTATTTTTAAAAAATATTTATATATTTATCTATAAATTAGTTATATTGCATTAGATGTATAAAATGGTTTTGTTTAATATTTTTCTATTTTTGAGGATTTAAAACAGCAGAAAATCCAGGACTGTCTCGAACAAACTGAAATGTATGGTCATCCTATATTAACTGAAATCATTTATTTGAATTTTGACAAAAACTGAACTGATGTAGGACAAATGACTGAAAACATTTTTCAACATAAAACTGATTTTATACATTCTGTTGAATTGATAAAGGAAGAACAGAACTTGAAAAGTATTTTCTTTTATTTTAATAATTTAAATGAAAGATGTCAGTTGAGTTCTTTTAGGATTATTTGTGTTATGTTAATGTGCATTTCATATAATTTTCTATAAGTAATGGAAATATATTTTACTGCTAATTTTTGCATTGAATATTAAATGGTGATTGTAAATAGAATATGACATGCTGATATAATTTGTTCTGTACAAAGGATATAATAATGTTGCAGAATGCTTGTACTAAAATCAGTAACCAAACTTTCCTATTTTACTTTCTTAATCATAATTTATGTTGTTGATATGATAAAATCATAATTTTGAATCTCTTTTTAATACTATTTATGAGCTACTAGACTTTTAGACAGTGAATTTATATTATATGATAACAAAAACAAAACAATTTCATTATCCAACAAACATGCAACTGAATTAACAACAGGTTATAACCCGCTGTTAATATCATAAACCTCCCACAACCCAGCAAGTTATAAACTAGCAGCATTCCAGGCACTTGTAGAGCATACACGCATGCAACTAAAATAACTTGATTTAGCTCTACTAAGAATCAAACATCAGAAAAATATAATGGATTTTGTCTTGTCATTAGAATACTTTTTGAACCCTTATTATTTATTTTTTTTTATATCATATAATTTTCTTCTTTCCTTAACTATCAAACTAATTAAATTAAGTCATTTAACCCAACTGGACTAAGAATGAATGTAAGTTCAAAAATACTAGCAAATTTTTTTGTTTGATTTTAGATCAATTAAAGCATTTTATGTTCAATGTATTTAAGTGAAATTAATAGTTCATAATATACAAAATATAGTATAAGGTTAGTCAATAGTTGTAGATCATTGTTTGAAGACTGTGATAAAAATGTTAGTTTTATTAAAAAAGCAAGGTTTTATTTACACAAATTAGAAATTAACTAGTCAGTCTTTGGATGATCTTCCATCTTAGGGTCAACCTGTGTACCACCAAGGTGCACAGGTTGACTCT
The DNA here is from genome assembly GCF_000671375.1 of Centruroides sculpturatus. Classification (NCBI taxonomy): domain Eukaryota; kingdom Metazoa; phylum Arthropoda; class Arachnida; order Scorpiones; family Buthidae; genus Centruroides; species Centruroides sculpturatus. Next base: position 180,088 of record NW_019384489.1, read on the forward strand.
GACATGGTTTTTCTTTCAATGTACATCATATATTGTACATAAGACAAATGAGCCTAAGCACAAGACTGCCCCGACTTTCCTATTAGAGAATACTTCAACAAATTCAGTAAATGACTAGCTGAACACAAATAGATACGACCTCCTCAAAGTCAAAACTTAATATTGAAAAATTCACTTTGAGGCATTGCAAAAAAGAAAACTTCTCAACTACATTACAACAGTTGACCTAAAATCAATTACCAGAGTATTTTGATGAGCTTGTGGTCATCAAAATACTCTGAATACACAGAATATATACAAAACAGAGATAAAAATTAGTTTGTGCAGAAAAGAGCAGAGAACATAAAGATGGTAACTAGTTGCACAGACAACTTCGTGGCTACTTTGTACATACCAAGGAAGTTAAAAACACATGCACGAATGACACCAACCCGATAAGTTTCTTCGTGTTATTTAATTTCATTATTTATCACAACCATAAGAATATTCTATACAAATATCCATAATCACAGAGGTTAAATTGCAGTTCTGAAAAAATAAGTCGGGATCCCATGTGTAGATCATGCTCGTAAAAGTAAAAACAGTTAAAGAAACCAACAATCTACACGTAACCCTTTGCAAAATATAGTCCCTCTGAATTCAGCCTACAAACACTCAACGGGCTTTAACAGAACAACTCTGATTGCACCTGGTAGTCGGTGCAAAGGCATTTTGCACGTTTAGCCAGCTTTTAGCCATATCTAGTAAAGTGGAAAACTGTCGATTTTTTGCAGTTTTGTGAAATATTTCCAGAGTTTTTCACTTTTAAATTCTACCACATTTTTGAGGATCTCCAAAATTCCACATAAGCCAATTTCGGGGAGCCATACCTCAGTAAGGGTCGCATTTAGACCATCAGTTCCTTTAACTTTTTTTTCTCCTAGGGACACGGCTCCAATAAAGTCCCAATCGCCTCGTTCTGAGCTGCAATTTTACCATAACAAGTTCATAAATTTGATTAAATATTTATTATTTATCAATATTCCTCTTTTAATTACAGTCATTATAGTTTCAATTCATATAAATCTGCTTATAATTTAATCATTGACTTACATGGTGACATTCAACAATTACATCTATTTATAGAATCACAGCTATTGAGTTATAAACACAAATTTCCGGAAAAACAACGTCCATTAACGCTATTAATTACTTATTACAGTAGAAGTTACTTTTAGTTAAATGATATATGTACTTGAATACGTGAAAAGTATCTAAAAGTAACTTGTACATTTTATTAGTAACAACACAATACATAAAATTACTTTAATCATTGGAATTTTATAAATGAATTTTACCGATTTGCAAATTTTGTGATATTTCGCACACTTAACATTTTATTACTGAACTCTGCGCTTATATAAAACTGTTAAGTGTTAATATGGCACGCCGTTATCGTCTGCAAGATGGCACTTTGTTACTTTCACGTTTTTATTTATTTATTTTTTAAAATTGTATTTAATAAATTTTATAAATATATTGGAATATTTTAAATGTGAAAAATTTAATTATTTATAATAATTAATAATAGTTAACACAAATAAAATTAATTTGAACTCTTTCCACCCTTTGGGCACTAAGAGGGCGTCTTTTCAGCAAGTACATCATGGGTTCGGCCAGGCCACAATGGGGCGGCCAAGTGATGAGGGACAGGGCCCGACATATCCGGACGGACCACCTCCTAGGAATTTTTTCGATCCGTCCAGATTCGATCACGGACCAGAGCGATATACTGCCATCTTGACCGCTCCCTCCGTGTCGGCACTAAAATGATTATTCCACGTCCAACATGGAAAAATCAGATGTAAATGGCAATTGGCGAGTCAAACCGGCCCGTGTAAACTTCCTGAGGTTCCCGATAACGGATGTAAACCCGGGCCTTTCAGAAACCACTTTAGTCAGTGCGTTACTAAAGGAGAGTGTACTATGCCCACCCTCGCTCTCCTTTAGTTACCTTTCTGAACTGAAGTAAAAGATACATCCAAAGTTACGTCGCTTTAGGCCAGCGACGTAACTTTGGACCAGGGCCGGATTAACCCACTTTGGGGCCCTAGACATTTTCTTCTTACGGGCCCCCTTTCTCACACTAGAAATAGAGCACACAAAAAATATAAAACAATAAATAAAACAAAACTAAATAATGTGAAAAACTAAAACAAATCTTAAATTTTTATTAATAAAAAATATTTAATAGACAACAATAAATTTTAGTTTTTCTAGAAAAGTTTGAACAGTTTGTTTATAAATTTAAAATATTGAAATTTGTTTTATTAAATGTCTAACAAAAGTTGTTGTAAAATAACAATATTACCTTAAAAAAAATAATTGTCAACAAGACTATGTCTTGTTTATAAAATCGTACTGCTTGCTGTGTTACCAGCTTAGAGGTATGAAGGAGTACATGTCAGGAGTTGCAATTTGGCACAGAGTATTAAGTGCCCAAATCATGCGCGCATAAAAAAACCTGACTTGTAGGTACTCGGGACCGAGAACCGAGTGAAAGTAAAATACAAAATGGCGACTCTCTCTACAAACAGGCAAACCGAAGTCAGGTGGTGAGAGTACCACCCACAGTCGTTCAAGGAAATGGACTCTGACCCTAGGACTGAACACGTAGTATTTTCTTTCTTAAATAAAATTTGTAATCTAATTTTGTAAATTTGGGAGTGCTTCAAATATGACATTAAAACAGGGTTTTATGTCGTTACAAGTAGGTTTTTTAACATTGTCTAGTATAGTAAAATCGTGGGACCAGTAAAAATTTGACGTTATAATCAGGTTAAACTGTATATTGTTTGTGCAAAATAAAAAAAAAAATTTCGGACGATACAATAGCCACGATTATTTTTTTCAAAGACGAGAAATTTTCGTTAGGCATCGACAAAAATTCAACCCGGGCCGACACGCAACGGAGAGAAATTTCGAAATTGGATAGGTTAATTTCATCGAAAATGCATGGTGGACGACCTCGTGGTCGTGGCTGGCGAAGTTTGAACGATCGCGCCCAAAAGCAGCGATACCAAAGAAGATTGGAGAATGAGAAAGAGATCCGCTTTGAGCGTCAAAGTGATTCCGCTTAGTAGTGTCTCCGAGACATAGTCGTGTCCCAAATACGGTTTTGCCGTTTTACTTGTTTAATTTAACCTTTTTGGTTAATATTTAAATAATATAATATTTTACCAGTTTTACCAGTATTATACAGTTGTCCAACAGAAGAGTAATCTATCTTATTTACAAATCTTTTCAAAATAGACAGTTTGACCGGGCCCTTCTAAAAACCGGGCCCTAGACATTTGTCTCATTTGTCTATGCGATTATCCGGCCCTGCTTTGGACCTTTGGACCTGAATGTATCTTTCACATCAGTTCACTTCAGTTTAGTTTACTTATATATCCTCCACCTTTGTTTCCCTTTGAGCTTGAAGAATCCATGATTGATATGATTTAAAAAGGAGCACTTAGTGGTCAAGTGGCGGAAAGGGTTTTTAAAAAATCATTATAACATAAGCAGGAAAAATGAGATAAAAGCTAACTTTTGAAGATTATTTTCCCATGAATAGTGTTTTCACACATTCTTTTAGCACCAGTTAGGCCTGTATCAGATTATTTTACTACTTTTCCCCCTCGTGAGTTTTTTAAATTGAACGTTGCATGAATTTGCATGAAAATTGAATGTTGCATGAATGACATTGAATTGAACGTCGGAGAACAACATTGCAGTGGCGTGTCGTCATTAGAAGCGGTGGAAGCTCCGCTTCCTTTGTATTTTCTAAGAAATAAATACATATTAATTTTAATTATGTGAAAATAATCGCACAATATTTTATTATAACCGCATTATGTATCTTATTACAAATTTCTACACTACATGTGAAAAAAATAAGATTGCTATTGTATATTCGAATATTAGTGGAGGAGTGGAAGCGCCGTATTGTCAGCTTCCAAACAGCCAGATTCGCGCACGCGCTTTACAGAACACCAACCTCACCCGGTTTAGCCGGTGGAAGCCTAGGATTTTGGGTGGATGCTACACGTATAATGCTTCCAATTCTGTCCAAGACCGGTTCTGGGCTGTTAGCCGTCTGTCCGATAGATATTTGGCCCATCATATGAATCACGAGTAGATTTATAACTTAACCCAACCGATAAGAATTTACTGGTACATTTTTATGTAATTCTGTATAGTTGACAGGAGTTTAAAAAATTCCATTAAAATATTTGATATTTTTATTCCGCTCTCCCATCTTAAGCCTGGTACCCACATGCGGCAACGGACGACGGAAATCGTTGACGGAAACGGTTGCCGTTCCGTCGTCTTTCCGTGTCTTGTGTACTCACATGCGGAAATTACCCTACAATTGAAACGCGCCATCTGCCAGCCGTAAATATAAACAAGCTACTACAGTAGGTAGGCCACGTGCCCAGTAGTCGAAAATCGCGTCTACCGGGATTGCTTTGTTATATCAATTAAACTTTTTAAGTTTGCCTTCGATCTTATTGCAAATAAAAAAACCTGAAAAACGAATAATTTGGATAGGAAAAATATTCTAAATCGTCGAAAGTTAGGAATATCGAATACCTTAGTCGCCGAATTACGCTTACTCCATTCTCAATACTTTACGCAGTAAGTCTATTTGACATTAATATTTAAATCGGATAGTAATATAGCGTATAAATGAAATATATTAGCGTATTAGTGTACAAATAAAGCTTTTTAGCTTGCCGACCGCCATAGTTCGAACGCTATCGTCCCACGTGATCTTTATGACGACATCGCTAAACGGTCCTCCTATTGGTCTAATTTTTACCGTGCCGCTTTCCGTCGCGGCAAAAGTTGAAAATTTTCAACTTCGTATTCCGTCGACGTCGACGGCAAAAGTGACGTCATTTTGCCGTTCCGTCGACCGTTTCCGTCGTCCGTTGCCGCATGTGGGTACCAGGCTTAACTGTGTCCACGGTAGAGAAAAGAAAGTAAGATGCTGCGAAGATGCAAACAAGTGTGACGTCTCAGTCGAAAATATACCTATAGTCATCAAAAAGACGGGAGCAATAATTTTGTTCTAAATATTTTAAATGTTATTCAAATCGATCGATGGATCGATTTGCCGAGTAGACGGTCGGTTAACCGATGCGACGGTTAATCGAGGGTCGTATAATCGATGCTCTACTGTAGATGCTGTTTGTTTGATTGATTATGGCAGACCAACACTTTGTTGATCTGCCTGGGAGGGTGCCTTCCGGGAGGTCTTTTAAGGGAAACTGGCCCCTATTCAGGCGTTAGGGACGTGGAGAAAACCCGGAAAACTCCACGTGGCCAGCCCGTCCGAGCGAGGTGCGAACCGCGCCGAACTCCCAGTGTTCAGGATACGAAGACCGCTAGGCCACTGGTCGGCCCTTAAACAGATACACAACAAACCAAAGCCAGATGCACTACTTAAACCAAAATTTCTCGCACAACAACCAAGGATCTTGAAGACTGATTTGACTGCACAAGTTTTCCTCGACCCTTATATACATTTTTCAACGTCATCATCGGTGTGTTTCAGCATTGGTTAACTTCTCTGCTTATCATCAAAAATTATCATCTTCGAAACAGCACAGTGACAGTCTGTTTGACATTATCCATCATTTTACAAAGCAAAAGTTATTTGGTATGTACCCCTGTAGCGTGCCGTGACATTTCATGATAAGGAAGCTGTGTTTTTATAAGAAGCCGACTTCCAGGAGCAATCAATTAATGTTTTTTTAAACGTATTTTTAATACAGTGGAACCCCTATAAGACGAGTTCCTATAATTACAGTTCCTATAAGACGGCGAAAAAATTGTGGCGGTATCCGTACACAACGGTAAAAAATCCTCTTATAATTACGTAAAACGTCATCGGGCAGCCGAACTACTTTCCCGCCGTCTAGCGCCACGCTACGCACAGTTTAGGCGGTTAAATTGAGTTTAGTTTCGTCTGTACATATAATTATATATAAATTAGGTACTGTATATATAATTATATATTAACTTAATTTATTGTAACTTTATTATAATTATGTATATATGCTCTCCGCCGTCTAGCGCTACGCTACGGAGAGTTTAGGCGAACTATCGTCTGTACAGTATGTAAATTAGCTACCGTAAGTCTAATACAGTACTGTAATTTTATACATTTCGTGTGAAAGAAACATTCCTTATTCAACGGCGATTAAAATCTATATATATAAAAATGAATGTATGGTTGTCTGTCTGTGTGTGTGTGTGTCATTCATGCATTACCACACCGTTTATCCGGTTGGCGTGAAACTTTGGGAAGTTGTTTAATATACTCCAGCGAAGGTTTGTGGCATAGTACGATTGCCATGAAGCTTTGAAAAGTTTTTTAATTTTTGAATACACTCCCGCGAAGTACATTTATCCTACGATAGATGGCGCGCGTTTACACGAGCATTCGCGCACAGTGTGTTCGATCGATTTCAAATTGTAAAGACCATTGTCCCCCTTCAAAAAATATCTGTATATATGCATTTTTAAACTGTTATTTACGATATTTATAATAATTTTTTTTAATCACTTTGATTGTTGCTGCTTCCCTCGTGTTACATAATTTTTTTTTAACCGAAAGCAGCACAACATACTGTCCAACAGGTTTTGTCGACACAGAAGATTCGGATCATTCAGTCAATCTGGGACAATGGCGTGATGAGCAAAAACACTTACATAAATGTGGTTGGCAAAAATCTAACACATATAGTTGTGACGCAAAAGTGTTACGTGACAAACTTGCACAATATTTATGTACTGAAGGTGCCGTAGAATGGCAAGATAGCTGTGTTTATCGAGGCCTTGGTTAAATTTGTATAATGTAAAAATATTTGTAAAAAATTTTGTTTTGTATATATGAAAGTAATGGTTTATAAACATGATTTATTTTAAAAGTATATGCTAAATGATTTACTTATTGTGTTGTTTATGTATTTCTTTTTTCAAACATAAAAATTCAGTGTTTTTAGTACCTCATGTCTATCTTTATTTGACAATTCCCGTAATATTATATGAAGGTTATCACAAAATCTGTTCTTTTTCATGGAACTATTATCAGTTGTTGTGATGTATCTTCAAATTTTTCTGTATAGTTGAAATTAATTAATATGTTCTAACTAAGTATCCAATAATAATAATGAAATCATATCAAATTAAAAGTTTAATAAAGTATATAATTCAGTTATTTTAATTTACTAAATATCAAGCAGACAAAAGAACATATTTATTGTTTGGTTTGGTGTTCCAGCAGGTGGCTACCCAATGATTATTTAAATATAAATAGATAAACATTCTTATAAAATGCACATGATGTGAATCTATTCAGATTTGATACCATCAGATTTGTTTAAAATGTTATATTAAAAAGTGCAAACTAATTCTAGTAAGCATAATTAAGTTAGCAAGTTTCTTATATTTTGGATACGATTTTCTACAGAGCTGTTTGATGAAAATATGAGCTCTCAATTAATCCAGATCTCATGGATGTAATTGAGTAGTTTATGGTAACTTTAGGCATGCTTTCTTTTTAGGGTGGTTATCCTTTGAAGAAAGTGTTTTTCATGATCATTCTGTGATTGTTTTAGTTATGATTATACTTTTGATTATTTATTAATTTGATAATTTGTTTCGAGAATTTTAACTAATACTTTTTTAAATTGTATGAGAGTGAGTCAAAAAGTAAGTTTCATTTTTCTATTCTAAATAGCCTGTTAAGGAAATTTATAGTGTAAAAATAAAAAATAAATGATAACTTTTTGTATATTTAAAATTTTTTACTCTTTCAATAATTTATCTTCTATTTTTAGCATCATAAATTCAATATTTTTTATGACATGATGCCTGTCTTTTTTACTCAAATCCCGAAGTCTGACATGTAGACTTTTACAAAATAAGTCTATTCTGTCTTCTTGTTTGCTTTCAGTTAGGAGTTTGGATGTTGCATTGAAAACTTTCAATGCAACATTCGACATGTTTTCACTTTTTTGTGAAGTTTTCTGTTTTTTTTTTACAGGGGCTTACAGGCATCTCAGATGTCTCATCTCTATAATAATAACAGCAGTTGTTATTATCTATTTCAGTTATTTGTTATAAATTTAAATTTTTTTGTACAATTTCACTTACATTTCACAAAAAGATTCTGTTGTATCAGAAATGTTCATATTTGCACTTTCAATCTGTTGGCTGATTGGTTCATCATTTCCTATAGTGCTGTTAAAATAAATTGCCATCATTATTTCTTGATAAATGATTACTACACTAAAATTTTATTTAATGGTTTTTTAAGTAATGTACTATTTTAATATTCTAAAGCAACACTGATTATTCAATTCTATGTTTGAACTAAGAAATTAAAATATTAACCATTGAAAACTACTACTATCAATTTTATTAATATCTTAAATAAATTATAAATTAATTATAACTTATAATCATCATACCTCTAAGATCTCTAAGATTTTTCCATCTTTTTTCGGCACCATCTCCTAACAACATTCGGTATATTTAATAAAATTAGTAATTACATTAGTAAATTTAAAATATAACAATTATAAAACGTGTTATAGTTTCGTATATATAGTCATAATTATAAATCAGTACTTACCGCTAATTCCGAAGTGCTCTCCAATTGCAGTCCATATTGTTTTTTTTTAATGTCGGATCTTTAAAATCCGAACATTTTTTGTCATACAGACACGGATATTTTCGAACTGTTTCAACAAAATACTCGTTATTAAACATGACACGCTTTCTCTTCGTGCTGGCCGCCATAGTTTGAATGATCTCTATGACGACATCGCTAAACGGCCTTCCTATTGGTCTAGTTTTTACCGTGCCGCTTTCCGTCGCAGCAAAAGTTGAAAATTTTCAACTTCGTATTCCGTCGACGTCGACAGCAAAAGTGACGTCATTTTGCCGTTCCGTCTACCGTTTCCGTCGTCCGTTGCCGCATGTGGGTACCAGGCTTTATATTACTCACGGATTTCAATGTTAAACCAGTGATATTACGATTTCGTATATCCCATCTTTAAGAGAATGTAGAAAAATGTTTACAATTCTTGTATAATGTTAAAAAATTAACTGTTACTTTGGTAGCATCATTTACAACTAAATTTAACCGGTATCGGCACCCTCGGGATTTGGCATGCACACCTACCAAGACCGTCTCTGATTCCATCCACGAGCCACTCACTGGTAGGGAGCAATTTTAACTAAATGGATTGTTTTAATATTTAAAAAGTAAAGAATATTTTGTTATTTTTATGTACAGTACGTTTCTTCACAAAACTATACTTAATTATAATTTTCTTTAAAAGTATATTCATACAATTGAATATTTTGTACCAGGTATGTATAATTGTATATCCATCACACATTTTATTTTGACAAGTAAGTATTTATAATTTTATTTTTAATTTTAGCCCTTATATATGGCTAGCGATTTAGAATGTAATTGTGATATTGAAAATTTATTTTAAAAAGTTTTGGTTCGAGACCATATAATGAAAAAGAAAACATTATTAAAAGAGAAAGACTAATGCCTAAATTAAATATAAATACGTCAACAAAGAAATTTGTTAGACATTTTGACGATAAAATTTATGAAGACATAAAATGGCTTTGTGGATGCATAAAAATGCAAAAATTGTTTTGTTGGCCTTGCCTATTATTTTCAAATAAAATTAGTAACGATTTAAATAATTTGAGTAAAGCTGGCAAAAGACACGAAAATCGTAAATCTCGCATCGATTCTTTCGTAAAATTGAAGCAATTTGGAAATCAAAATAGAATAGAATTTAACATTAGTAAACAATATAAAATAAATATTGAAAATTATAACAAAGTTACAGCTAATAGATATATTATATCTAANATTTCAATGTTAAACCAGTGATATTACGATTTCGTATATCCCATCTTTAAGAGAATGTAGAAAAATGTTTACAATTCTTGTATAATGTTAAAAAATTAACTGTTACTTTGGTAGCATCATTTACAACTAAATTTAACCGGTATCGGCACCCTCGGGATTTGGCATGCACACCTACCAAGACCGTCTCTGATTCCATCCACGAGCCACTCACTGGTAGGGAGCAATTTTAACTAAATGGATTGTTTTAATATTTAAAAAGTAAAGAATATTTTGTTATTTTTATGTACAGTACGTTTCTTCACAAAACTATACTTAATCATAATTTTCTTTAAAAGTATATTCATACAATTGAATATTTTGTACCAGGTATGTATAATTGTATATCCATCACACATTTTATTTTGACAAGTAAGTATTTATAATTTTATTTTTAATTTTAGCCCTTATATATGGCTAGCGATTTAGAATGTAATTGTGATATTGAAAATTTATTTTAAAAAGTTTTGGTTCGAGACCATATAATGAAAAAGAAAACATTATTAAAAGAGAAAGACTAATGCCTAAATTAAATATAAATACGTCAACAAAGAAATTTGTTAGACATTTTGACGATAAAATTTATGAAGACATAAAATGGCTTTGTGGATGCATAAAAATGCAAAAATTGTTTTGTTGGCCTTGCCTACTATTTTCAAATAAAATTAGTGTG
>NW_019384489.1:192936-283542 GCF_000671375.1 Centruroides sculpturatus
TACAGTGGTACCTCAGGATACGAAATTAATCCGTTCCGAAACTGAGATCGTATCATGAAAATGTCGTAAGGTGGATCATCTTTTCCCATACGATTACATGTAAAACCAAATAATTCGTTCCAACGCGAAAAACATATTCAAATTAAAGCCAAGTAATACATTTAAAAAAATAACTGTAGTAAGAAAAACAAATAAAAAATGCGAATTAATGTAACGTCGTATGGTGAGTTTTTGTTCGTTACATTACATACAGTATATAAAAATTATATAAATATATTTGATATTTATAGCATTTGTTTAGGATTTCAATCGTTATTTTCATATTTATTGTTTAAAATATACATTGATGTGTATTATTAATTATAAATTATTGTCACAAAATATTTACAAAAAACTTATAATATAGTTGTTAAAAGTAATGGAGTCATATATTCGCTCCATTATTTTTAACAACTACATTATTGGTGTATACAGTATATATTTTAGTACTATTGCAGCTCTGAATGAGGTGTTTGGGACCTTATCTGGTCCACCAATAGACAAATGGATAAAACCACTGAATAGGCTGGCCATATGGTTTTTCTGGATTTTCTTTGCGTTAGTAACACCTACATAGGAACCAGTTTTCCTGTAAAAGACTGCCTGGGAGGCACTTCCTGTCGGCGAGTTGCCCGTGTGCCACGTTGCCATATGTGAATAAACTTGATTTGAGCCATTGATTGTGCTCAAGGCTGGGTGGTGAACCTATGGCATGTGTGCCCAAAGTGGCAGAAGAAATCATCTGGCACGTAAAGCATTGTATGATTTTGGTGTATTGTGTTTTTTTCGATCGGCTTCTTTACATTTATTCTAATTATAGCATATATGTTTTAATTTCTTTAAATATCGTTATTCGAAATCTAAAACTTTGACATGTGCAAACATTTAAAAGATAATTATGCTCACTGGCATGTGAATCTGAAAATGTTTGCCATCCCTGTCGTAGGAGGATTCAAACCCTTCATTCAGAACTGCAGTTTTACTCATATATTTCAAATACTAAGCTATAATATTTTTGTTTCAGAATTTAAATGCTAATTTTGAGAAGGCAACTTGCATATTTGCTTTATCAGTGTAGACGTTATTGTTCTGAATCTTTCCAAACGTCTTCGTGGCAGATAAGTAGATATGGTGGGCCAGAAGAATTAAAGTTAAACATTTCCGAATTACCATATATATCTAGACCGAATGATGTCTTGGTTCAGATTCATGCGGCAAGTGTCAATCCTATTGACGTTCAAATGCTTAGTAAGTAATATAATTTAAACTCTTTTCTAATACAGTATATAATATAGAGATTTGTCACGTATACATTACTTATTATAAAATTATAATATTTTGAATGTTCAATAGTAGTGATGAAATGCTTATTTTTTTCATTTTTACATATATAAATACAGTATATATTTCAAACATTGTGATGTAGTAGATATGAGATGTGTTTAGTAATGCAGAATTCTTGCTAAATTTAGTTACGCTGTGGATCACAGCATAACTAGACTTTGCATAATGGTGTGCATTTCTTTATTAGATTGTTAACTCTCTCATTTTGCCAGTGACTGATGAAAATGTGTTCTTATTCTAATGCCAACAGCATCAGACTAGCATCAAATTTTGACCTAGGAATATATTCCAAATATAGACTCACATATATGTAAACCTACCCTTTTCTGTGGACCCAAGATCAAATCTAGGCAGTAATAAGTATTAGTTTAATATGGCATCATCATGACACACTATGGCCCAAGTTGTGATCAAATATTTTCAAATTAGAAGTTACAAAATAAAGTTGTAGGAACATGTCCAGCTATGGGTAGACCATATTTTCTTGCCAATGTTACAAATTCAATTCTAATTTTAAATCATTTGCTGATGTCCAACACTGTCAACCAATATCTCCCCTAACTCAGGAAAATTACTGTTAATTGAATGTTTTTATATTCAAAACTAATTACTTATTACGCATTTGAATTTTGCTTTGTTCTAAGAAAACATGACACTTAGCAAATCTATTATTAATATTGAGTTTTTTAACTCTTTCTGGCAAAATATATTAAAAAGTGGCCTTTTTATCAAGCCCATTGTGAGTTTTGTTAGGCTTATAATAGGACTGTCAGATGATGATGGATGAGGGCCCGACATATCTGGGATGGACCACTTCCAAAAATTCCTGGGATTTATTGATCCATTTGGATTTATTTCTGGATCCCCAGAACAGTCAGCTGGTACCTTAAGTTTAAAATATCAATTATATAGATATTAATTATGATAAAATTATATTATGATTTGAGTAAATTACTTTAAAATGTAATTTACTCAAATCATAAGCAGACAGAAATATTAGCATTTGTTAATGACATCATCCAAATAATGATAAAACTTTTTTTAAACTTTGTTTGCCTTGTAGTCACTGGAAGGGACTTTTATTCCATATTTATTATAGGTTTGGCTAGGCCCGCAATGGAATGACTGGATGCTAATGGATGGACTCCATATATCTAAATCGACTATCCATGAAAAATTCCTGAGAAATTGCTTGCCCAGATTTTGTCATGGTTTTTCCAGACTGACACCTTAACTGCCTCAGCCATCTGACTGGCAATGATAAAATCTGAAAATGTGTTTAAATCTATAGCACCAAGATAGTAATCGACTACAAATTAAATTTTCATTAATTATCAATAATGCTTATGTATTGTAAAAGATAAAATTCTAAAAAATCCAGGATAAAATATATTTTTAAGACATATTGTGAAAAATGCAAATAATAATGATTTATACAAATAAAAATATTCTTGTAGTCTTCCTTTTTTTTTATTTTTTATTTTTACCATACGGAAATTTTATGGAAAATATCCAGTCATGGAACTTTTACTTGATTTACATAGCTACAGGTGGAAAAGTAGCTTATAAGAAAAGGTCTACTCCACTGATGTTGATCATGTTTTCTGTNGCTGGGATGCGATTAAATTTAGGAAACGAGATTTAAATGGCATTTCAACTTTTTGAAGTTATTCGTTCATTACTGAAAAGTTATCAGTAGGAGAAAGACGTTTTGACGTTTTTTGTGAGCATAGCTTTCACTTGAATTTAATAAAAAATTTTATGTAGATATGTAAATTTTTCGTCTGGACGGGATTAAACGTGAAAAACAAGATTTAAATGTTTTTTCGATTATTTAAATTTATTCGTCTGTTGTATAAAAAATTATCAGTAGGGACAAGGCTTTTTGACGTTTTTTTGTGAGTATAGCTTTCACTTATATTTATAAAAAAGTTCTATGTACATTTTTAAATTTTTCGTCTGGACATGATGAAACGTAGGAAAAGAAATTTAAACGGTATTTAAACTTTATCAAGTTATTTGTTCATTACTGTAAAATTTATCAGTAGGAAATACTTTTCGACGGTTTTTATTTGTGAGTATAGCATTCACTTGAATTTAACAAAAAATTCGGTGTAAATATTTAAATTTTTCTGTGAACGCGATAAACTTCGTAAACAAAATTTAAACATTGTTTCGGTTTTCTGAAGTTATTCATTTATTACTGAGAAAATTATCAGCAGGAAAAAGACTTTTTGACCGTTTTTAATTTGTGAGTATAGCCCTCCTTTAAGTTTATAAAAAAGTTCAATGTAGATATTTAAATTTTTCGTCTGGACGCGATCAACCTTAAAGAACAAGATTTAAACGGTATTTAGTTTTTTTAAAGTTATTTGTTTATTACTGAAAAAATTATCAGTAGCGATGAGGTTTATTGACGTTTGTTTGTGTTTGTATGGTTTTCATATAAATGTATTAAAAAATTCTATGTGGTTATTTAAATTTTTCGTCTGGATGCGATGAAACGTCGTAAAATACGTTAAACATTGTTTCGAATGATTGAAGTTATTCTTTAATTACTGAAAAAATTGTCAGTATGAAAAAGTTTTTTTGACATTTTTTCTTTGTCAGTATCGACTTTATAATAACTTACCAAAATATTTAATGAAGTTTTAGATTTGTCTGGACGCGATCAAACGTCGAAACCTGGTTTAAACGGTGTTCCGATTTTTTGAGATTATTCTTCAATTACTAAAAAAGTTATCAGTAGAAAAAATATTTTTTACTTTTTTTTATTTGTGAGTATAGCCTTCACTTAAGTTTACCAAAAANAAATTAAAGCCAAGTAATACATTTAAAAAAATAACTGTAGTAAGAAAAACAAATAAAAAATGCGAATTAATGTAACGTCGTATGGTGAGTTTTTGTTCGTATTGTGGAGCAAAAATATGTTCGAATTTCATGTCGTATCCTGAAAATTTCGTATGCTGGGGCATTCGTAACCTGAGGTACCACTGTATTTTTATTTGTATAGGTCTTTATTATTTTTATTTTTTACAATATGCCATAAAATGTTTATATAATTAGTGTTTTACGACAAAAAAATTGATTAAGTAAAGCCATTTTGTGTATTGTTAAGTGTTTTTCTATTGAAGATAAATACACAGGTATTATACATGTAAAAGTTTAATTTAGATTATTTCTAAATTTTATAATAGTGTATTAATTTGAAAAATTTTTCTTTTTATAGATGGATATGGCTCTCAAGCGATTGCCATTTTACGTAAAATAAATAACTGTTCATTTGACGTACCAGAATTTCCTATTACATTGGGTCGAGATTTTTCTGGTGTTGTTATAGATGTTGGACAGACTGTTAAGAAATTAAAGCGTGGAGATCAAGTATGTCATTTAAAATTAAAATATTGTAGCCTATAAAATGTAAACTTTTCACAAATGCAAATTGGATGCATATTTCATTTAGTTTAAGAAACCTTTTAGAGTTTTTATTTCAAATTTCTAAAAATACAGGACCTTCTAAAAGAATTCTATCATTTTAAATTATTATAATTATGTTAATTATTATTTGAGAACATTAAAACATTAGAAAACGGTCAGTTTACATTACAAAGTTTCACATTTGCCCATTACACTTTCTCAATGTGCATCTTGTATTACATGGCACACATCAAACCAATATGCAAATTCTTCCTGTGCTTACTATGGCATATCTGTTGTCACTCCTCTCGCAGCAGTCTCAATTCTACAGCTTCTGCAGATTACTTATGTTTCACAATGACAAATGGTTCTGACTTTGTGAACTGCAGAACACAAAATGCATTCTCTGTTGCAGAGTTTTCATTTTTGTTTATGGCACTTCCTAAAGGACAACAAGATGTTTGAATGCAGATGGGAGATGAAACTCTGACAATTACTCTATCGATTGGTATATGTTGTGTACTTCTCAGATAATAATTAACATAATTACAGTAATTCAAAATGGTAGCATTTATTTTGGAAGATCTTGTATTTAACATTTTAAAATGTAGAATAACAAAAAGTTTGGTTGGCTACAAAAAGATATCTCATGAAGCATGAAGAATCAACACTGCTGTTAATTAGAATTAATATTTTTATCTGTAAATTTTCGTCTGATGGAGATTATTTTTAAATAAATAAATGGTGGTCCCTTTTGGACAGACAGTCTTCAATTTTATTTAGAATTAATATATCAAAATTTTCCTACTGATAAATTCAAAATATTAACCATGCATTAATATTATTACAGGTGTGGGGTGCTACAGGACCAGAAAAAATAGGAAGTCATGCAAAGCACATTCTTATTGATTCTTCAAATGTATGTTTGCAAATATTTGAAAATTATTAATATTGAATTTATCTAATACATATTTAATTTACCCGATANTTTTTCGTATGGACGCGATCAAACGTTAAGAACGAGATTTAAATGATATTTCGATTTTTTGAAGTTATTCGTGTACTGCAAAAAAATTATTAGTAGGGAAAAAAATTTTTTACGTTTTTGTATTTGTGAGTATAACCTCTACTTAAATTTAACAAAAATTATATGTAGATATTTAAATTTGTCGTCTGGACGTGACCAAACGTAGGAAACGAGATTTAAACGGTATTTCAACTTTCTCGAGTTATCTTTTCATTACTGAAAACATTTTCAGTACGGATAATCCTTATTGCTGTTTTTTATTTGATAGTATAGCCTTGATATAAATGTATTAAAGAATTATATATAGTTAATTAAATTTTCGTCTGGTCGCGATCAAACGTAGTAAACAATGCTGAAACGTTGTTTCGATTTTTCAGTTATTCTTCTATTACTGACAAAAATTGTTAGTAGGGAAAACACCATTTGACCTTTTTTAATTTGTGAGTATAGCATAAGCATACACTTAAATTTACCAAAAAAGTTCTATGTAGATATTTATATTTTTCGTCTGGACGTGATTAAACCTAGGAATCGAGATTTTAACAGTATTTCGATTTTTTAAAGTTATTCGTTTATTACTGTAAAATTATCAGTAGCGATAAGTTTTATTGACTTTTTCTTATTTGTTACTATAGTTTTCATATATATTTATTAAAAAATGTTATGTAGTTATTTGAATTTTTCGTCTGNCCATGCATTAATATTATTACAGGTGTGGGGTGCTACAGGACCAGAAAAAATAGGAAGTCATGCAAAGCACATTCTTATTGATTCTTCAAATGTATGTTTGCAAATATTTGAAAATTATTAATATTGAATTTATCTAATACATATTTAATTTACCCGATAATTTTAGATATCGCTCAAACCAACATCGATCGATCACGTCCAGGCTGCATCATTGCCTTATGCTGCATTAACATCTTGGAGTGCCTTATGTTGGTTTGGGGGACTATCAAAATCATCTGCTTGGAATTCTAGGTATTGAAGTTTTGCTAATTAAAAGCTTACAAATTGTTTCATATATCTCAGCTGGCCAATGCATATTACTCGATTGGGGCTCTGGTTGGGACACCATCTGGCTGTCTCAGTGTGGGTGGCTGAACACATAATGGGCTTACTAAACCTTAGTACCCACAATGCAGAAAGATTTAATGTATATAATATATATATACAGTGGGTAATCGGTTAACGAACATAATCCGTTCCAAGACTTTGTTCGCTATCCGAATTGTTCGTTAACCGATTATCGATTTACCATAGGTTTCTATGGGAATTTGATTAACCCATTCTGGAGACTCCAAAAAATAAAAAATATATACTTTTTTACTATGTTTATTCATATGTAATAATAAAAATACATATATACACAGTCTTGCATTTTATTAGTCATGTTTTTTCCGTTTGTGGGGGTTAAAGAATCTGTCCAATGTCAATTGCTTTTCTGTCTTCATGATTTTTCAGCAGTAATTAATAGCATTGTAATTGTAGAGATCCCTAGGCCTATTGGCCTCAACCTGGTTTGGATGCCATTTTAAGACCGTTGTTCTGACTTCCTCCAAAAAATCTTTAATAGCAGATATTGGCATAAATCTGCATTTTCAGAAGAAAACGTAAAAGAATTGTTTCTGTCAGAAATATAAAAGGCTGGAATTACAAGAGAGAGTTTCAAAGTTTGGGGGAATACGATCCAATCAGTATATACTGGGTAGAACTTTGATGTCGACGTCTCCTGCGCTCCAAAAAGTTTTGAATTGTTGCCTGAAGAGAAAGGAAGACCAATCGATATTCGTTATTTTATGTCGCTTCTTCTTGTGTTTGTTTAGTGAAGTGTTCGTTGTCCGATCATAAAAATCTTCCGCGAAAGTGTTCATTATCTGATTTGTTCGTTAACCAATCACCAACTGTATTTATTTATTTAGAGAAAAAAATAATAACTATAATTAAAATTATCAATAAGTTTATTACTAACTGAAATATTTTCAACTTNATGCGATCTGTTTCTTCTGGTTCCATATTCATTTCTGAATGTAGGACTAGTATTATAATAATCTCAATTGTGCTTCACGTGTTAGTTCTGCTTTCTTATTATTCCATTCACATATATTACCTAACCAACTTTTCCTTCTCCTTCCTGGGCTTTTCTTTCCACAGATTTTTCCCTCTAAAATATTTCTCAAAATTTCATATTTACTTCCTCGGATGATGTGGCCAAAATACCCCATCTTTCTTCATTTAACTGTATTTAAAACTTCTTTTTCTTTCCCCATTCTTTTCAAAACTTCCTCATTTGTTATTCTATCTGTCCAAGATATTTTTAAAATTCTTCTATATAACCACATTTCGAATGCTTCAAGTTTGTTTAACGTATTATTATCTAAGGTCCACGTTTCTACTCCATAAAACAAAACTGACATCACATAGCACCTTAACATTCTAATTTTAAGATGTAAATTAAAAACATTGCATTTAAAAAATGTCTGCATTCTGATAAAAGTACCCCTCGCATTTTCTATTCTAGATTTAATTTCTTTAATGCATCTGCCATCTTCCTGTATGATAGTCCCCAAATACTTAATTGATGAAACTGTATCAATTGTTCTGTTTTGTATCTGCAACGTTACATTATCTATATTTTTCTTGCATGAAATAAGTAGCTTTGTTTTCTTATAATTCATCTGAATTTCATATAATTTACTTATTGAATTAATCTTTTCCATTAGTATTGTCAAATCATTCATATTTTCTGCTAAAACCACTGTATCGTCAGCGTAACGTATATTATTTACATTCATCCCATTTATTACAATCCCAATGTGTTCCATAACTTCTAAAGCTACTTTAAAAATTTCATCTGAATAAATATTAAAAAGTAAAGGTGGTAAAATATATCCTTGCCTTACTCCGCTTTTTAATTCTATTTATTCAGATAATTCAGAATCAATTAAAATGTTGGCCTTCTGTTCCCAGAAAAGATTTGTTATAATTTGCAATACATTTCTATGAATTCCTTTCTTCCTAAGTATATCTATTAATTTTTCATGCAAAATTCTATCAAATGTTTTTCGTAGTCTATAAAACAGGCGTATATATCCTTGTTAACCTCTAAACTTCTTTCTACCAGAACTCTATAAGCAAAAAGAGCTTCTCTTGTTCCACAAGATTTTCTAAACCCAAACTGTGTGTTGCTTAAATCTTCTTCACATTTTTTATATATTCTTGTATGAATTATTCTTAAGAAAATTTTTAAAATGTGACTCATCAGGCTTATAGTTCTATAATCACCACACTTTTTTACATTATCTTTTTTGGGAATTGCTATGAACGTAGACATTAAAAGATCTTGAGGAATTACACNGTTAACCAATCACCAACTGTATTTATTTATTTAGAGAAAAAAATAATAACTATAATTAAAATTATCAATAAGTTTATTACTAACTGAAATATTTTCAACTTAATTTTACATCTTCATCAGTATGGAACATATTGATATATTTAAATGGAATAGAACAAATCCTACATATTTAATATTCTGGTGGATTTGAATTGTAAATCATAAAAGCATTAAATACTTTTATGGTTTGAATATATGATAATATTAAATTTGTAAAGATTTGTTTTATTCCATTTAAATATGTATTTTTATGCTAAACTTATATTGAAGATGTTCCAGTAAGTAATAAATTTATTGGTAAACCTAATTATAGCACTGACTTTTCTTCTCTCTTATATGGTGGTACCAAGATTTGTGGATTTTGTCAATAACATCTTTAAGAAAATTAAGAATTTAATATAATTTTATGCAGTTACAGTATTAAGGTATTAATATAAATTTTTTATTTTTATTATACCTTTTTACACTGTCAACACTACAGGGATTATTTTTCATACCTATTATGACTTTGGCTTGGCCCACAATATGGCATTTGGTCAATGAACAATGGAGGATTTATATATGTGGATGAAAAAAACCATAAGAAATTTGTCTACACTTGAACTCTGGGCCGTCGGAGTAGCAGGTCGATACTTTTATCACATTGGCTATCTCAATGTAAAAGAACAAATTAAATTCTATATTATTTCACTGTAAATTTTGAATACGGTGTTTGTAAATTTTTATCATTTACTTCTCAGAAGTTCTAAGTTTTCTAATAGTTTGAATTTACATATTATATACTATACACATTACGATATATAAATATATCACATGATATATTTATCATTTGTGCTAAATCTGAAATGTACTCTTTCAGAGTTCTAGTGTTAGGAGGTTCTGGAGGTGTTGGAAGTTTTTCAATACAGGTAAGTTTTAAATAAAATTTATTAGAATAAAATCAAAATATGCTAAATTACTAAAAATTATCTCAAATTTTTAAATATTAGAGGACCGAATTATATAAATTAGTAAAATAATTTATACAACTACAAATGAAAGGCTGAGCACAATGGTGGTCTTTTTTTTTTTTTTTTTTTTTAAGTTGAGATATTGTACTATAAAAGTGGTGTATATTAGTTTTACATATTTCAATGTTATATTTTGTTTCCACCAATACTTAATTGTAATCTTAGTAATATTTCATACTACTTAGAGACAGTTAACTTAATGTCTTTCCCTGTACATCATACTTTTCATGTTAACAATACAATCTTCTAACTCTGTTCATGAGAAAATTTTTGAATTGAATTAATACAAACTTCTGGTTTGGACCAGAAGTTTATATATAGTTAATCAAAGCCTCCTGGTCTTGACTTTCATCTAACTTATCTCACTCACTCTGTTCTTTAGATTAAGAAAGGAGAGATGGACAGACACCAGTAGGAATTTATAAGTCTACAATTTTTGAATATTACAGCTCAATATAAATTCTGGTTATTTGACCCTGATGACACACAAATGCTACCACTGTTAAACCAACTTCTGTAATTTTATCTAATGCTTGAAAAAGTTTTCTATTTTTAATATAGTAACTGGAGTGTTATTACAAGCAAAAAATCCTATGGGCTACCTCCAATGCCGAATAAATCCATGAATCATGACAACTAACGTAGGTGTGGATAGTTTGTCAATGTAATTATAACGGTTAGAAAAGAGATTTTTTTGACCCAACTGATTCAATTCTGGTTCCTCACAGTGGTAGGTTGATGCCATTCAGCTGACACTGCCAATCAAATAAACTAGGACCAATTGTGTTAAAATTTTCACTTTGCATTCAAATCTTAACATCTGGAATGTGTGTTCAAATCTCATAAAGAGCATTTTAATCTTTAAAAGCATTATTTGAAGCATTTCTTATTTTTGAATTGTTTTGATATAGTATTCTTTTTAGCTTCTTTAAATTAAATTAAAGGATAAGATTCTAGATACCCTCCATTAAAGTCCACTAGTAGCCAAGTGGATAAAACCATTGACCATTGGTAGTTAGATGGTTGCAGGTTGGTGCCATAATAGTCAGTTGAAATTTTCTGGGTTTTCTTCATGATCTAATGCCTAAATAAAGACCACTTTCCCATAGCAAGTTCTCTTGGAAGG
Source organism: Centruroides sculpturatus (assembly GCF_000671375.1). Lineage (NCBI taxonomy): Eukaryota > Metazoa > Arthropoda > Arachnida > Scorpiones > Buthidae > Centruroides > Centruroides sculpturatus. Next base: position 204,297 of record NW_019384489.1, read on the forward strand.
TGTCTGTCTCCCTTGGCAGATCCCATCAAACTAAACCATCAATAATAGAGTTGCACTAGATTAACATAAGCTTAGATTATATAAAAAACAAATAAGACATAATAAATAAAAATGATTCATTATTTTATTAATTTCAGTTATTAAAGGCATGGAATGCAGAAGTTACAGTAACTTGCAGTACGGACGCTGTCGAAATGCTTGAAAATCTGGGAGCGGATTGTGTTTTAGATTACAGATCACAAGACATTAAAACTCATTTAAGTCAAATGGATGGGTAAAAAGAATTAGACTTGTTTAAAAAGTTTCAAAATACAGTTGAACTTCAGAGGTTTGACTTTATATAAATCATGCTAAAGTATAGCATAATTTATATAACTTGCATGTATTCTTCCAAATTCTTAAAATGTTCTTAACTTAATCAAAAATTTGTAAATTGTGTATTTATTATTTTAGATTTGACTTTATTTTGGACTGTGTTGGTGGTGAAAGTAAAAATTTTGCATTAAACTTGCTCAAAAAGTGGAAAAATTGTAAATATGTGACACTGGTCTCTCCTCTCTTAAATTATACGGATAAATATGGAGTAATTGCTGGTTCATTATTTTCTTTAGGAGAAGCTGCTTTAGATACAATTCAAGTAAGATAATATCAAAGTTTTATTTTTAATTTGCCCTTACAAAATTTAAATGAATTAAATTTTCTAGGGTGGACAGAATGGTCAAGCCGTTAGATGGGCATATTTTTGTCCGAGTGGCGAAACTTTAAGTACCATTAAAACTATGGTAGATGATGGAAAGGTAATCTTCCTTATTATTATTATTATTTTAATAAAATATGATAGAAATAGAAAAACTCACACTTAACTCCCTTCTATGGACTAAAGCTCATGGTTCACACTATTGAGATTTAGGTCATGACATCATCACAAGCAGTTAGAAAACCACAAATTACTGAAATTTTGGTGTGTGAACTGCCATACTGCTTCTCATGTAGGAATGAAACATTTAAAAAGTGCTACTGCAATACTGTGGATCAGCCTTATGACAGCAGTTTTCTAGTAATGTGGAAACTAATTTTGTTTCCCTTCTTTTTCTGTTTAATTCTAGTTCCACAATACTAGAATATCAAGCAGAATTAGGCTAAGTTAATAGTAGCACCATTGTGTTAAATCATATACATGTAGATACAAAACAGATCATCCATGTTAGTTTGCAAGTTTTACTTGCAAAAAACATCAAATATTTTCCTTATCCTCATTCCAAATGTTTCTAAAAATATTGAGACCTTATGTTAGGCATTGTATCTATAATATTAGATTTGAGTAAGCATTTTTTACTAACTTATACAAAATAAAACATCAAAACATAACAATGGTAACATCTCACTTTTCCATTTTCTGGTGATGTGGAACCAGCCTTTTTATCAAGTTCTGCAGCTGCCAAGATTATCTGTTTTTCCCTACAGCTGATTGCAAATAAGTTTTCACTAGTTTTACCTTGCCAAAACAGTAATTGCTGTGTTTTTAATATTTCAATTGGTGAATAACAAATATTTACAAATACATCATAGAAACTGATTCAAAACTTTTTGATTTCTGCACAAAATCCAGTTACTTTGATATTCTTATATATTTTGTTCCTAAACTGGCAGCTCTATTCCTGGTCTTCCATTGACATACTTTGGATAGATATTTTTTTTTAATGATTTTTAAGCAGAATATCATTTTCAGCATTAATGCCAATTTAGATGTATGTGCTAAAAATTTCTAATCAAGCAGTTGCATTGCAGAAAAGTTTCTAATTTAGAAGAAGTAAGTGACAAAGTTGAAACTTTTCTGCAATGCATTTGCACATTTTTTTCTTCTTTTACCATTTAATTCTGGCATTAATGCCCACTGTTTTGAAAAAGTGGGAGCTTCTTTTATGATATCATCTATAGACTTGAATCACTGGCTTGACTAAGAATCAAACTTCAATTTTTTTAAACAAAAAACTTTTATGTGTAATATTTAAATTCAGTTTGGTGATTTAAACATTAAAAAAATTCCATGCACAATTAAACATTTTTACATATCAAGATGGATTACTCATCCACCTTGATATGTAAAAAGGTTAACTCAGACTTGTTACTGAGCTGTTTTAAAAGGACAAAATAGAAGAAACTATAAAAATCTTCATAATTTGCAATTATTATAAGATCTTTTATGTTCATACTTCTAACATAAAAGTTGCAACCAATCTGATTATTGAGAATTTAGAACAAGTGTATGGGGAAACATTCAAATGTAATTGTATTGAAGGGAGTGTTTCTCAATTTCTTGTCTAATATTCAGAATAATTTTATTGATCCATCTTTGACAGGTCCTTTCAATCCAACAATAATTTAATTTGATCTGTTTTTTACTGCTACTGGAAGGCTGCGGTAAAAAATTAAAGGTAAACTTTATATCAAATTCCCTAAATTTAAAAGGCTGCAAAAAATTGCTGTACTTAATTTACTCCTTTTTGTGTTATTGCATTTGTTACTTCATTGTTGTATGAGGGTTGGAAATCATTCTTAACATTATTTATTTACATTAATACTGGTAATAAAACCTTGTTTTTGATGTCCAAGACTTTCAGTGATTCTCTAGAATGCTAAATTGAATGTACAGTACCATATTTTACTATATATAAGATGCAACTTTTATCCAAAAACAAGGCTTAAAAAACATTAATAAAATTGCAGTGTAGGGTTTTTTGGTGTGAAGTTGCAATCTCCTATAGAATAATGAATTCTCACAGCCTTCAGTAGGTTATAAGTAACTTCTACATAGCCCAACATTGAATAAAATTATTGTATGTTTAATGAACAATTGTTTATTGTGACATTGTCATGATTAAAAATTGAAGCTCTGCATATTTTAATTTAAAATATACTCTCTCTGCCTCAAATTAGTAGTGTCTTGCCCCTGTATGTCATACTTTTCCATTAGCAATAGATCATCTATCTAACACTTTTCAGGGGAAAATTTTTGAATTGAAACAATTGATTTCCAGTTTGAAAATAGTTACTCAGAGCCTCCTGCCCCTAATCTTTCCATATCTGGTCTTGTCTTTCATTTAACTCCATTTCAGATTAAGGAGCAACTAGACCAAAAGGAATTAAACATATCCAATATATCTAGTAGTATTTCTGTACAAAAGGAATGAAATGATAAAATACCTATGTTATCGAGACTAATCAGAAAATTAAAATTATGTAAGGCATAGCATAGTTTCCACTTCACTCAGTGATAATAGGATCATCCAAGAGGAACATTACCAAAACTTAAATCAATATAAATTACTATATTTGGTCCAGTGAAATACTCTTGCAAATAATTCAACCAATCTGAGGAAATATAGCATTTTCACATGGTTTCTTAATTCGAAATTTATTAACTAGTCACCAAAAATCATTATTTTGAAGATTAAAAATACTAGTCTTGTATGACTCCCAACTTTTTGTGGAATGACAAGTGATTGATATCTAAAAGAATCAAGGTGTTTTCTCATATCCGAGTTGCTACACTACCATCTGATTTTTGTTATCGAATTTTATTTGGTAAGTTTCACCATGTTAACATTATATAAATTCTTTGTTCATGTATCAAACTTAAAGAGGTGTTAAACAACAATGCTATTTTATTATTTGATATAATGGGTATTTTTAAATAAAACTGAAGACAGTCTGCCCAAAAGGGACCACCATTTATTATTTCTGTGTTCCAGAATTCATGTTGCCAAGAATGTGTATTGTCTGGAACACAGAAATAATAAATGGTGGTCCCTTTTGGGCAGACTGTCTTAAATTTTATTTAAAAATAATCTCCATCCGACAAAAATTTACAGATAATGGGTATTATTAGAAAGATTGATAATGGGAATTTGTCTGGAATTTTTTTCAAATTGCAGCCCAATTAAACCATTATTAACTACAGCTAAACCTAAACAGCTTTTTGCATGTATTTACATTAATTAACAAATAAAATATTCAAACTATATTTCTTTCCCTGATAAATAAATGTGCATACTAACTTTTTAAAATCAGAATACAATGAAATATTCACAGCCAAAAATATAAGATAAATATAGTAATCATTTTTTTCTCTAAGCTAAATTTTCTATGGCACATAAGATGCACCTATTTCAGCATAAATAATAAAAATGGCAGTAAATCACACCTAAAATTACTCTCTCAGTAAGAATACCTTGAGCATCAACAACTGCTCCAGTTTGTGATTTTTGCAATCCTCTAACCTATGTAAATGCTTCGTCATGAAAATTCTCTTGTATTAGTAATGTTTGTTGCAATTTAGTTGGTACACAACCAAGACAAATATAAATTCAGAATGCCAAATGCCTTATTATAGGTTTCTTCATTTGAAATGTTTTTGGCAATTACGCAAATTCTTGTCTTACTGTGGAATATGGACCAGATCAGGGGATGTGGTTTTGTCACTAATTGAAGGTGATGACTCAAGATTATTAAAATCAATAAAAAAGAAATGACCAAAATTATTTTATCAACTCTTAATTTTCTATATAGTCCCACATCTCAAACATTTCATTCAAATGTTTGGCATGTATTTGTTTCTCTATTTGTTAAAGAATGAAAAATTAGATACTTTATCAGTAACAGAACTAGTACTTGCTACTAGTTAAACTTGACAATTTTTTGGATATTTGAGTTTTTCTTTTTGTACAAAATGTTCAATAAACCAAAACAGAGCATTCTTTTTTTGCTAAAATTTAATATCATTATTACCTAAGTTTAAAATTATACTTATTACAGTTAGCATGCTACAAACTATTGTTATTTTGATGCCGTGTACTCTTACTTTTAATGCTTGAATATATATTCATTTACATGTATATAATTTTAGTTTATAAATTTTGGCACCATTCAACTGCTTGGAGCAAATGACCAAATATCTAGGACATGCCATCCAGAATGGCAGGCTGATGCTTTTACTGCCTTGGCTGTAATACTCAATAAGGAACATCTATATTCTCTGAAACACTACAGAAAGATGGCAGTAATTATGAAATATTCCCAAATTGTTCTAAAATTAATGCAGAATATTTTAATAGAAAGACAAACAACAATAAAGCATTTAAACTTTTATTAAAGATTTAAAAATTCATAAAATGATTCAAAGCACAGAAAAATTATATATTCTGCTTCAATTTTAGTTAGTTGTTATTGTATAAATTAATTCTTTTGAGCATAAATAACACTATAATTGTTGTTTACAACCTTTAAATATCTTAAATAATTTTTTCCAGATTAGTCCTGTTGTGGAACAAGTTTTTCCGTACGAAGACACTCCCGAAGCCTATAGAAAAGTGTTGGCAGGCCATGCGAGAGGAAAAACAGTTATCCGAGTAGAGGATTAAAATCAACAGTTATAAATAGAGTTATCTGATAATTAGACTTTTTTTTTGTGAAATAAACAAAATTTCTTAATGACAAATTGTTTATGATTCTTTACTTGTTTTCTTTTTACTAAAATTAAAACAATTCAGAGATTGTCACACAATTTTTTTTATTTTTTATAAAACATTTATCTGAATTATCTACAGATGATTATGATTAATATGAATCCAAATGTAAAATGTTTGTAATTCGATAAAATGCAAGACTTCCTTTAAAATGTGCAAAGTTTCTTCAAATGATGTAACATGATAAATGCTTTAGTGCAGTAAAACAATAGTTTTAAATACCTTCACCGGGATATAAAATGACAGACTATTAAAAAAGCTATCTACGGGCAAATTAGCAACTAGATTAAAAACATTTTGTCAAAGATAATTATTATAATAACTGTTTAGTAATATACAAGAATATTACTAGAAATACTTAAAAATATCTAGACTTCATAAAAACAAACATAATATTAAACTATATTCTTGTTGTCACAACACTTACAAAAATACATAGTCACAAGCATTCAAGTAAATAATAGATAAGGAGATCTTAAACTAGTTTCTTAATTACAGGCTTATATATATTTTAATGTTATGTAGTTGAAGGGCTGTCTGCATTAACTTTTTTATTAGCCTTTGATAGAGTTGCTACTTGTTTCTGAAGAGTACGTGTTTTGATCTGAAAATGAGAGAATTTTGTCTTAATTTTTGAAACAATGCCATATTTTAAATTAATAATTTAATACTCACCTGTAGTTCCTCAAGCTGTTCACTATGCTGTTTCTGAATTGTCTGTATTTTTAATCTTAGCTCTTTTTCAATTCCAGAATGTTGTGCTTTTAGCTCTGCCATCTGAAAGAACAATTTTCAAATAAATTCTAATTATAGGGAGGAAGCTAAAATATTAACTTACTTTAAACAATAATATTTCATCATTACAATATTTTAGGCCAGGGGTGGCCAACACGAGGCCCGCGGGCCGCATGCGGCCCGCCTGGAGTCATGTTGCGGCCCGTGGAGCTAGGGCAAATGAACGTAAATGTTAACTTTATTGTACATATCACCAAAAGAACATTACGTCATGAGTTATTCCTATTATGTATTTTTAAATTATAGCTAACAGAAATTTGAAATATCTCTTATTTTGGAAAAATTCATAGATTTTTAGCTATTTCAAATATCCCGCTATTTGACACTCAAGGTTACTTAGTTTTTTGTCCGACGCTAGGTGTTGATAAAATTTAATATGAGACCTCAGCTATATATGTTTTGTGGTCTTCGGCGTTTTCGGGAAGCTCACAATGCTATCGGGCTCATACTCATAACTACTTTCAGTCCAGCTTGACAAAGTTCCGTGTTATTCTGTAGTTTCGTTTTATTATCGCCAATGCATCTGGAGAGATTTTGCAATCGACGTTAAAATACATATTTAGCATATTTTATAATTACAGTTCAAACTACTTTAACCAAGTAGCCTGTCTACCATATCGATTCTATAAGTAAGTAAACCCTGAAACGTTGGAGAAATTTCGTCAAGTTGGTTTGGAAGAGTTCTGTGAAACGTATTTGGACAAGGATAAATATCCTGAGTTTTACAAATATGCTCTGTCGATGGTTTCGCTATGTGGAAACACTTATGCGTGTGAACAGCTTTTTAGTCGCATGAAGTACATCAAATCACAAGTGAGATCGAATTACTGATGTTCATTTGGAAAACTGTTTGCGTGTAGCGACATCATCAGTGGAGATCAATTTTGATGCACTTAGTTCTGTAAAACAAAGTCAGATATCTCACTTTTAAATATTTTTAAATTGTCTAATAAATATGTTTGATTCTCGGTTATGTTTTATTTTCTTCAAAAAAATAAATACTGTATACCTATTTTTTGTGTTTTTTTACATTAAACCAGGCAAGTGTTTGACCACGATCTCACCTACTGGGAAGTGACGATGTGGTTGAAGCTGTAGCACGCTTGCTTGTTTACTTTAATTAACAAAAAAAAAATAGGTGCGTGGCCCGGCAGGAAATATTATTTCTGAAATTTGGCCCGCCTTCTGAAAAGGTTGGCCACCCCTGTTTTAGGCAAATGTATTCTATTGAATTGTATAATTTTAAATTTAAATTATAATTTTAAAACCACAATAAGGTAGCAACAACTATTTGCACAAATTTGTCAATATTTTAATTACTCTTAATACAAATTAAACTCATTTAAGTAAATTCTATGATGTAATAAAGTATATTAGTTTGCATCATTTAATTTTTAAGTTTATCCCTCTGATAATTATTGAAATAATCAAATAAAATTCTCACTGCAAAGATATTTTGATTTGAAGATTTAGAAGCTGACAAAGAAATGAATGAAAATGATATAGATCAAACTGAAAAACATAAGATTATAAAAATAGAAATGTCTTTTCTGCAAATGAAATAAGTTTGGCAGTTTACATGCTCTAGATTTGTTTTTAAAAATCTAAGAGTTTATTAATTCTCAATTGAATTAAAAATTATAATTAAGCAGAGCAATAAAAGCAAAAACAGTTTTGTTACTTGCATATTAATACATGATTTCAACATTCAACAAGTAGCAAATGTGAACAGTTATAAGAACAAGTAAACAAAAACTAAAAATATGATTTAATAACACTAACAAAAAATTAAGACTTAAAAAAGTGTTATCTGAATTCTTTCTAAGACCCTATAATAATTTTCTTTGGACAAGGATTTACATAAGAGATAATAGTTTACATGGAAAATACTAGACTCGTTAGAAATTTCTATTTGTAAGATTTGTACATGGAATATCTATACAAAACTTTTGCATGCAATAACAAAAGCTCCATCGCTTATAAATTTTAAAACAGCAAAATCTATGATAGAATCCAAAAGGCATTGATCTCTTATTACATATTGAAATGACTTCTGCTTGATCTTTAGTTATCTGCAATTGTTTTTAAAATCATATACACAAAATCCAGCAATAAGTTGCTTAACTTTCTCAGTAACATTTAAAACTACATGTGGCACCATCTGTTATAAAAAGTTTTAATAAAATATATTTTTAATTATTATAAAATGCAAAAAGTTTAATTTTGATGGTAAGGATGAGTTTTTTTAAAATTGTAGATGCTAATAATGAGTAAAATCATCATTAGTCCAACCCTACTTGAGATTTGACACAACTCTCCTCTATCTCCATCCCTTACCACTAAAATTTAATAGAATCAATACCCTTAATACACAAAATTTCAGAAAAATTTTTTGATGAAAAGCACTGGAGTTCTTCAAAGAGGGTGAACACCCTCTTTGAAGAATGATGAAAAGCATGATGAAATATGATGAAAAGCACTGGAGTTCTTCAAAGAGGGTGAACACCCTCTTTGAAGAACTCCAGTGCTTTTCATCATATCGCACACATTAACATCCATACATACAGGAAAACCCCCAAAATTTTTTCATTTCTCAACACTAAGGTCCAGAGTCCAAAAATGTAAAAAAAAATTTTTTTTGACTAATTGCCATACTTTTTCTCTGTTATATATAACAGAACATGAAAATTAAAATTGATTAAAGTAGAGCATTTTGTTTTTAATTTTAAAATTTTATACCTGAATGTCTTTAGCAAGTAACTGCTGATCTTTCTGTCCTAATTGTTTCTGTAATAAGGCAATCTGTTCTCTCAACTGAGTTACAGCTACAACATGGTCACTACTATTTGGATCCATAAGAGCACTATCACTGTTAAATTTGAAAATATTTGAATTATGAAAAAATTTCTGAACATTTAATAATAATTACTAAATAAATATGTAAATATATAGTACATAACTTACTTTGATGGTAGAGTACCATTTGCATTAGCTGATTTTGAACTATCAAGTTTTTGTTTTTTTCTGTGTTCTGGATTTCTGTTACATTAAAAAATTTACATATTAATATTTATTTCATTTGATGATATAAAACAAAAAAGTTACTCACTTGTGACTGTGACTAATTGAATGTTTGTGATTTTGCGATCCTGAGCGATGATGACTAGAACTTTTTTGTAAAGATACTGAAGTATGACGAATTGGATTATTCTGTTTTGCTTTTGCTAATGCTCTTTTATAAGATAGAGTGCACAACCAACATAGTAATTTACCATCAACCTAAAATAAAAGTTTTATTAATATATTAACAATTTCTTATATATTGTGTCTAACAAAAAAAAAAAGTTATCTTAAACTTACAAAAACCAGAAAGATGTGATTGAAATAGATGATTCATTACATATAAATTACAGTACCAATCATAAATGATTAATAATTGCTTAAGGATTAGGAATGATAACTTGTTCTTGTTAATACAGCAATGGGTTAGGCTTTACTTAAACCATTTTAATGGTTTCAATAATGGAAATATCTTATGACATTGTTATAAAATAAGCAGGAAATCATCTCTTATTTTCCTCCATATCTTTATTACAAACAATGTTTTAAAAATATTTAATTGAGCCTTTATTATTATTATTATTATTAAAGCTTTAATTTCAATTCTTTAATTATGAGAGTTTGGATAACAACTATCAATTTGATAGCAAGATTACAAATTTAATTAGATTTTGTATAAATTTGTATACTCTATAATTCTGATTGCTGCTGACAGAACATTGTTTCAATGAGAATAAAATCTAATGTTTGTATATAGTAAATGTATTTTAAACATTTTTTTTAAATTAAAAAGATCATTTTCCTGCCTTTAATATTCAAATATAGTTTTAGGTAAAAATTATTATGAATATTTTACCTGGAAAAAAATATTAGAAATAAAACAGTCTATAAAAATAAAATACTTAAAATTCACTTTTCATTCACAATGGCTAACATTCTTTGATGTGTTCACTTAACAGTGATACTTAATGACTTCATTTCTGGTTCTAAACCAGCAAAAGTACATTTATAAGCCAAACTCAATGTTATATTTAACTATAACTATACTAATTTTAATTATTTGAGTACAGTATTAATATATAAAAATTATATATATCTAAAATAATCACCTTTTTCCTACTGTCATCTTTGCGATCGTATGCACATCTCTGTTTACACTGTTCACACGTCAAAGGCGGTCCATATTTTTTCTCAGAATTTGTACATCTTTGACATTTTGAACCAATAAATGCTGCTATAATATTGCAATATTCACAAGCAGTAGGCTGAAAATAGTGTAAACAAATTTATTTATTTTAAGATTTAATTAATTAATTTTAAGAAATCAAAAATTCTAATTTAAATACAAACCTTTCCATATAATTTCACATTCTGTTCACATTTTTTACAAATTGTTGTTGTATTTCCTTTGCTATATATATATAAAAAATGTTTAAGTAAGAAATTTTACCATGGACAAACTATTTTTAATACAGTTAAAAGTATTTAAATAAAATTTCTATAATATATTTTTATATTATTTTTTAAAATCCACTTTACCAGATAAGAACAAATTTTTAACTATATAGAGCCACTGTATTAATAATAATTAAATATTACTGTTATAAAATATTTGTTAATTTCGATAATAATGAATATGTATGTGTGTAAATGAATGCTTGATAAAAAGAAATCATGGAACATTAAAGAGAATTAAAACTTCATTCATAACTCACTTTTCTACTTATTATTAAAATACATTTTATATAAAATATAAATTTAAATAAAATTTTTTCTGTATAAACAACTAATAAAATTCAAGTAAATAAACAAATTATATCCTCTATTGAATGCATATTTAGAAAATTAAGAGTAATATTCCAAATTTTATGCAAAAAGATACAAAAAGTAGTGAGGAAATGTAAATTCACTACTAGAGATTATTCTAATTTAAGATATAAAAGCAGGAACAAACATACACTGCTGTTTGTACATAAAGCAATACTACTACTCAAATTCATTAACTGAAAAAATATTTCTGCATCATATTAGACAATACAAAGTTCACAAATATACAGAAATGCATACAGAGCACAACAGTGCAATTTAATATTTTATTATATAATTTCTAATTTAGGAAATTTTTGAACACATTTTGAAGTGTTTTACAGATTTAAAATATGATAAAAAATATTGGCCATGTTTTTTAAGATTGGGGTGGAGAATGATGGGAATTGCTCACCTCCATCATATGCATCACTATAATGCATTTACATGCAAACATGATTAAATTCTACATTTAGTTAACTTTATCAAGTTTCAGAGTTGGGAGGATGGTTGAGGTGATGCCACCCCATAAAGCATCATAAAATGCACTGTCATCAGACAAATATCCTCAAAGTTTCAACCTTAATTACAAGTGGATGAAATTTATATTGCAAGATTTAAGGACAATATAGAGCAAGTTAAACAAAAGCATTTAATATGTACTGTGCTTTTGAATCATTTTAAAAACAATTTCAAGACCTTTCAAAAATATTTTTCACTGTAGAAGCTCTTTTGCAAGATCTGGCTGTTTTGTCAATTATAACATTTTCCTACAACACATTATCTTCCAACAATATTTCCAGCAGTATCATTTACATAAAACTAACAATACTTTTTCAAATATTTTCAAATAAATAACTTGTGATATATGCAATATAAAATTAAAAAAGTATGGTTTTATATACTAAAATATATCTTAATATCAAAAAATGTTAGGCAGCCCTACAGTTGCAATAATAAATTGTAATCATCTAGAGCAGCTGTTTCCAAGCATTTTTCATTAGTGTACCCCTGTGGCATTTCCAACTTCCCAATGAGCAACATATGCACAAATCTCACACTGCCTGTTTGTAGTGTGTGTCGCCATTTTGAATTTTATTTTGACTCGGTTCTTGGTCCCGAGTACCTACAAGTCTGGTTTTTTTCATGCCGCATGATTTGGGCAGCAAATACTTTGTGCCAAATCGCAACTTTTGACATGTACTCCTTCATACCTCTAAGCTGGTAACACAGCAGGCAGTACGATTTTATAAACAAGACATAGTCTTGTCAATAAAAAATTAATAAAAATACTGAATAAATAATGAAAAAATTACAGCTTGTAGAGAAAATCTGGAGAAACTAGCTATGTCCTTTTCCTTGCTAACAATAAAAAATACTTTTTATAAACAAAGAATACTTTTTTCAAACAACACGTGAGGATATTGTTGAGAGATAAAAATTATAACAACGGAAAACACCCCATCATCAAAAGTCCGTAGAATAATCACTAATAACACACAATGGTATCAGACAAATATCCTCAAAGTATCCCACTACCATTGACCGACTGCACAACATTTATTGATTTGTTGCATTTTACAATCAGCAGCATAAGTTTTTATTTCTATTTTTACATTTTGAAATGTATAATAAAGTTTGTGATAGTTGCAAGGAACATTTTTTACCTAATAATTTTTTAATACTATTAATTTGTGATACATAACATATTATTTTTTCTGCCATAATAACTAACTTTTTCTGTACACCTAAACAACCTATTGCATACCCCAAGTTGGAAATTGCTGATCTAGAGCAGTAATTCCCAAACTTTTTCGATCCAGCAACCTTCTTTGTTTCATAAAGTTATACCTAATGCCCTCTAACCCTTTTTTCCCTTACGCAAGAAAGGCTTAGAAATATTTTTAGGAAAACTTTTCTATAAACCTCGCACTTTCTGTCCTTACCATACATTGTTCTCAACACCTGGAAATCATTAAATGAAATGTTTCTTCCTAACCATTTAACAGAGGAAAGGAAAGGTTGTCAGTGACCTCAACCTTTGTCTATGGTCATCATTCAATATCCTGCCTCCAGCACCCCCTGCCACCCACTTTACTTCTTTTTGCTCCCTTAGATTTATCACTGCCCATTTTGGAAACCACTGATCTAGAGTAAGTTCTGTTATAAAATACAAATTTTGAGTCTGTACAACAGTTTGAATTCTCAGATTTAATGAACATTTCATAGTACAAAATTTATATTACTAATTTACACAAAACCAAAATTTGAATCAAAAATAGCAATTCATATTGAAACCATAGGCAATTCTTAAAACCTTCCCTACTTTTACAAAATCTTCTGGATCCAAACACACCTTTTGAATTCTAAATTATATATGTACAAATTCCATTTGATTTCTTTAAAAAAAATTTTCAATTTCTTGAAGTTTACACTTCCTTTGAGTTTATTCCTAACTCTAGAACTAATGAAATAGGTTTACATCCAATACTGATATAGAACAAAAGAAATTACAAATTTTGATGTATGATAAAAAATTTATGCATTGGCTTTATTATGTATGCAAGATATTTAATATTTATGTATATAAAATTGAACTGCTTATTTTTGAATTTCTCTTGTCCACTTTTCAACTTTATCAACAAATCAAATAAAAAAAAACTTATCGGGTCATAACTGTTAAATGCAGAAATTTGGTATTCTAATTATTGAGAACAATAAAAGTTTATTTTCATAATTATTTTTATTATCTTATCAAACATTACAGAGTAATTAAAGAACTTAGTTTGGACAAAGAATAATTTGAAACAAAACACAGGGTAAAAAACATTTTGTACTGAAAAGTTTTCACTTATGATGGCCACCCATTGTGTTGTTTTGATCTCAAATTCATATTTGAAAGTAACTTTTCAAATTTCACATTTATGTGGCATTTTGAAATAAAATGAAAGAAGAAATAAAAGGGGAAAACTATTAACAAATTCAGAGGAATCAATAACTTAATACAGAACTTAACAATAACTACTGGTAGATATCTTGTCATAACTAAACACAATACACACAGATATAATACAGACAACATAATTCAATAAAGTTAAATAATAAAACATTATTAAAATATTAAAAATAAGAATTTCTTTTAATAGAAAATTATACATACTTTTCTTGTTGAAATTCTGTACGACAGTAGGTGCACTTTACAATTGGATAAGATCCTCTACAGTCCTGCAAAACAATTTTATTTATGCTTTATTTTATTTTATGCTTTTTCGATTCAGCATTAAATTCATATATAAAATGAATGCTATGAATGCAGATGTTTCACACAACATAATGCATACATCATTTCTTAGAAAAATGTATTTTATATATTAAATACTTAATATTTTTTGTTCATAAAATATGAACAGTTATATACATCCTTAAAAGGTTGTATATTCATGTATATATTCAACAATAATTTCATATATCTCTCTTATTTTTTTTTTGTTTTAAATAAGAACAGACTGAATTTCACCAGTCTTTAAATTACGCTTTCTAAGTGTTAATATAATCTTATTTTTTATATTAAATATTCATAAATTTCTTTACAAATTTTTTTTAATTAAATGATTTTTATTCATTACGAGACCAATAGTTTTTGATACTTAAAATTTCGAAAGATGTTTATTATACAGTTAATTTTGAACTGATTTTAATACATAAACATTTGTAAAATTAATTTATTTATTAATAAGTGATTTAAGTGCTTATAAAATGATTGTATATAATGGAGTGTGATTGTATAGACAAATACAGTGAGAAAGATTTTTTTATTTTCTTATTACATCATTTATTCAAATCAATTTTATTGATGTATAATTATTTCATCAAACATCTGCACTGCACAGCCTTGCAATAATAATTTTCTGAAATACTGAAAAAAATAAAGAGAACCAAATTTCATTACATTAGAAATTTGTTTTTACAAATTTCTAATTACAGTTTACATTACCGATTCATTGATTTTTGACCAATTCATTTTTTAATTCAAATTTTGAGTATTTAAAGTTTCAGTAAGAACAGTCTACTTTGAAAGGAAGGAGTACATTGAAATTATGAATTACAAATATCAAATTTTGTTGTTTAAAAATAACTAAATCCCACGTAAAGCAAAGCTATCTTTATATTTATAAACTCTGAAGATAACTTTACTTCAGAGAGAGTTTGTTGATTAATATTTTTTAAAACCACTCACCAGAAAACCTTTGTTTTTCATAATTTTCAAATAACTCTCCTTTATAATTTTGAATCAAAACAGAATTTAATTTGTTAAATGTAAACTGTATATCATTTTTATATTTTTGTTTTCCAAACACTGAGTAACTCTGGGTCTATTTATAAGTCATTAAAACTTTTCATAACCCCTCATTAATTAATTATGACAATAAAATTATAAACTATTACTGTAGTTAAAAAATTTTATTATTTGGCAAAAGAACACAAACAGTCTTACATTTAAGTTAAAAATTATATATAATTTTAATTAACTGAGAAAGATACTGAATAATTCTATATTGTTACAAAAATTATAAAATAAAGACAATCTTTTGCCAAACAACAATTATAAAGGTTTAATTAAATTTATTTAATTAATAATTTTTTTTCCTTCTTAAAATTAAAAAGTTTAATACAGTTTCAATTCTGCTGCCATCGTATTACTTTTTGTTATTTCTGTAAACATTTATTTTACACTTCTAAATAAGTTACTTACATTGTGTAATAATAAAAATAAAATTTATTTCAATGACAAACACATACATATAATAATGATACTTTAATATCAAAGCATTGTGTAAATATTAATTTTTAAACTTATAAATATTACCGAAAGAAAAAAAAATTACTATATCATGTTTCCCAAATTTTTCTTTTCACTTTTAAATACTTAAAATAAAATTTCAATGAAACAATGCAAAATAATTTGTTTATATTTATTGAAAAAAAAAAATTTGTTTTTGATAAGTAAAATGATAAAAATTTGAAGTTTTATTCCACTGATTTCTTCTGACTTCTGGCATTTTCCCTTCTTCATGTAAAATAATTGATAAGAAAAGATAAGTCATATTTACAAATACACATACTTTTGCATGCATTTCAGATACAATGTCAAAAGCATTGTGTTAAAATGCATTTTTTTTTATACACACAAAAACATACCCAAGAAAAAAATTTGTAAATTTTACAACATATAAGCTTTGTAAGACAAATTATGATTTATTATTGTTATAGTTTATATTCTTCAATCTATATATCGTATTACTCGAAAGCATTTATATAATCTTTAAAAAAGTGTTTATGCAATTCACTTAAATTAGACAAAAATTTAATCTGGAACAACTTACACAGAATTTAAATTTTTGCATAAGAAATTTTAAAAGTAAACTCACCTTAAAATGCCTGGACTAGGTTTTTTTTCATCACTTGATTTCTCAAGTAATGTTGACTGAAATAGCTAGAGAGTATATATGAATATTGATATAAGGTATATTTAATAAGTTCCCCAAAATGTTACAACTTGAGAAAAAGATTAAAATGATTTTTCATGCTCATAAAATTAATTTTTTCATATAAATCTTAAATAAAAAAAATTCCTTCGCTAATCAGTTCGAATATTGATTGATTTATTTTCTAAATAAACATTCTTACTGCACAAGCATTAAATATATCTTTAGGTTCATCGTGTCCAAATTTTAATAATAAATTATATTTTTATATATTTTAATATAAATTATTATATACATATTTTATTTAAATTACACTTCCATAGAGTTTGTAGTTATTGTTCATTTATTACTTTATGATTATTAGTAATGATGAGAGTAATACTTACATTAACATTCTCTAAATATTATAGCATTAAATATCAAATATTAAAGTTTTTCAATATAATTAAATTAGTCAAACTATGTACAGAGTGTCTAAAAAGTTACTGAGCAGTGGGAAATTTGTAATGACGTTAAAGTTATACATAGGGTCATGCATACAAAACCTAAGTCGTCCATTCAATACCAATTGACTGGTATATGTATAACTAACCACCCTATGTATAATTTTAATGTCATTACAAATTTCTCATGGCACAGTAACTTTCTGGATGCCCTGTATTAGTGAAGAAAAAGATTTTTCTCATATTTTACATTAAAATTATTTGTTTATATATTTTATTATATCTGGTTAATTTGTTTAAAATACTAATACTAATTATGTATAAAATTTATATTGCTGAAAAATTATTGAGAAATGTTTTAAAAATTTGTACTCTAGATAATAAAAAACAAATGACAAAAATTGAGGAACTTTTAAACATACCTTATATACTTCTCCCAACTGTCTTTTTTAAAGATTATATAAGAATTTACACAAAAAGTTATCTATCAATTACACTTTGAAACAAAATTAACTTTGTTAGAAAATGTAGAGCATTTAAAATTAAAAATAAGACAGAAAACTATAAAACAACAAAACATAACTTGCTAATGTAATATTTTATATCAGGTACAAATACTATAAGCAGTGANACTCCATCGATTCTTTTTAGAATATTTTTATATTCAATTCTTTAATTATGAGAGTTTGGATAACAACTATCAATTTGATAGCAAGATTACAAATTTAATTAGATTTTGTATAAATTTGTATACTCTATAATTCTGATTGCTGCTGACAGAACATTGTTTCAATGAGAATAAAATCTAATGTTTGTATATAGTAAATGTATTTTAAACATTTTTTTTAAATTAAAAAGATCATTTTCCTGCCTTTAATATTCAAATATAGTTTTAGGTAAAAATTATTATGAATATTTTACCTGGAAAAAAATATTAGAAATAAAACAGTCTATAAAAATAAAATACTTAAAATTCACTTTTCATTCACAATGGCTAACATTCTTTGATGTGTTCACTTAACAGTGATACTTAATGACTTCATTTCTGGTTCTAAACCAGCAAAAGTACATTTATAAGCCAAACTCAATGTTATATTTAACTATAACTATACTAATTTTAATTATTTGAGTACAGTATTAATATATAAAAATTATATATATCTAAAATAATCACCTTTTTCCTACTGTCATCTTTGCGATCGTATGCACATCTCTGTTTACACTGTTCACACGTCAAAGGCGGTCCATATTTTTTCTCAGAATTTGTACATCTTTGACATTTTGAACCAATAAATGCTGCTATAATATTGCAATATTCACAAGCAGTAGGCTGAAAATAGTGTAAACAAATTTATTTATTTTAAGATTTAATTAATTAATTTTAAGAAATCAAAAATTCTAATTTAAATACAAACCTTTCCATATAATTTCACATTCTGTTCACATTTTTTACAAATTGTTGTTGTATTTCCTTTGCTATATATATATAAAAAATGTTTAAGTAAGAAATTTTACCATGGACAAACTATTTTTAATACAGTTAAAAGTATTTAAATAAAATTTCTATAATATATTTTTATATTATTTTTTAAAATCCACTTTACCAGATAAGAACAAATTTTTAACTATATAGAGCCACTGTATTAATAATAATTAAATATTACTGTTATAAAATATTTGTTAATTTCGATAATAATGAATATGTATGTGTGTAAATGAATGCTTGATAAAAAGAAATCATGGAACATTAAAGAGAATTAAAACTTCATTCATAACTCACTTTTCTACTTATTATTAAAATACATTTTATATAAAATATAAATTTAAATAAAATTTTTTCTGTATAAACAACTAATAAAATTCAAGTAAATAAACAAATTATATCCTCTATTGAATGCATATTTAGAAAATTAAGAGTAATATTCCAAATTTTATGCAAAAAGATACAAAAAGTAGTGAGGAAATGTAAATTCACTACTAGAGATTATTCTAATTTAAGATATAAAAGCAGGAACAAACATACACTGCTGTTTGTACATAAAGCAATACTACTACTCAAATTCATTAACTGAAAAAATATTTCTGCATCATATTAGACAATACAAAGTTCACAAATATACAGAAATGCATACAGAGCACAACAGTGCAATTTAATATTTTATTATATAATTTCTAATTTAGGAAATTTTTGAACACATTTTGAAGTGTTTTACAGATTTAAAATATGATAAAAAATATTGGCCATGTTTTTTTAAGATTGGGGTGGAGAATGATGGGAATTGCTCACCTCCATCATATGCATCACTATAATGCATTTACATGCAAACATGATTAAATTCTACATTTAGTTAACTTTATCAAGTTTCAGAGTTGGGAGGATGGTTGAGGTGATGCCACCCCATAAAGCATCATAAAATGCACTGTCATCAGACAAATATCCTCAAAGTTTCAACCTTAATTACAAGTGGATGAAATTTATATTGCAAGATTTAAGGACAATATAGAGCAAGTTAAACAAAAGCATTTAATATGTACTGTGCTTTTGAATCATTTTAAAAACAATTTCAAGACCTTTCAAAAATATTTTTCACTGTAGAAGCTCTTTTGCAAGATCTGGCTGTTTTGTCAATTATAACATTTTCCTACAACACATTATCTTCCAACAATATTTCCAGCAGTATCATTTACATAAAACTAACAATACTTTTTCAAATATTTTCAAATAAATAACTTGTGATATATGCAATATAAAATTAAAAAAGTATGGTTTTATATACTAAAATATATCTTAATATCAAAAAATGTTAGGCAGCCCTACAGTTGCAATAATAAATTGTAATCATCTAGAGCAGCTGTTTCCAAGCATTTTTCATTAGTGTACCCCTGTGGCATTTCCAACTTCCCAATGAGCAACATATGCACAAATCTCACACTGCCTGTTTGTAGTGTGTGTCGCCATTTTGAATTTTATTTTGACTCGGTTCTTGGTCCCGAGTACCTACAAGTCTGGTTTTTTTCATGCCGCATGATTTGGGCAGCAAATACTTTGTGCCAAATCGCAACTTTTGACATGTACTCCTTCATACCTCTAAGCTGGTAACACAGCAGGCAGTACGATTTTATAAACAAGACATAGTCTTGTCAATAAAAAATTAATAAAAATACTGAATAAATAATGAAAAAATTACAGCTTGTAGAGAAAATCTGGAGAAACTAGCTATGTCCTTTTCCTTGCTAACAATAAAAAATACTTTTTATAAACAAAGAATACTTTTTTCAAACAACACGTGAGGATATTGTTGAGAGATAAAAATTATAACAACGGAAAACACCCCATCATCAAAAGTCCGTAGAATAATCACTAATAACACACAATGGTATCAGACAAATATCCTCAAAGTATCCCACTACCATTGACCGACTGCACAACATTTATTGATTTGTTGCATTTTACAATCGGCAGCATAAGTTTTTATTTCTATTTTTACATTTTGAAATGTATAATAAAGTTTGTGATAGTTGCAAGGAACATTTTTTACCTAATAATTTTTTAATACTATTAATTTGTGATACATAACATATTATTTTTTCTGCCATAATAACTAACTTTTTCTGTACACCTAAACAACCTATTGCATACCCCAGGTTGGAAATTGCTGATCTAGAGCAGTAATTCCCAAACTTTTTCGATCCAGCAACCTTCTTTGTTTCATAAAGTTATACCTAATGCCCTCTAACCCTTTTTTCCCTTACGCAAGAAAGGCTTAGAAATATTTTTAGGAAAACTTTTCTATAAACCTCGCACTTTCTGTCCTTACCATACATTGTTCTCAACACCTGGAAATCATTAAATGAAATGTTTCTTCCTAACCATTTAACAGAGGAAAGGAAAGGTTGTCAGTGACCTCAACCTTTGTCTATGGTCATCATTCAATATCCTGCCTCCAGCACCCCCTGCCACCCACTTTACTTCTTTTTGCTCCCTTAGATTTATCACTGCCCATTTTGGAAACCACTGATCTAGAGTAAGTTCTGTTATAAAATACAAATTTTGAGTCTGTACAACAGTTTGAATTCTCAGATTTAATGAACATTTCATAGTACAAAATTTATATTACTAATTTACACAAAACCAAAATTTGAATCAAAAATAGCAATTCATATTGAAACCATAGGCAATTCTTAAAACCTTCCCTACTTTTACAAAATCTTCTGGATCCAAACACACCTTTTGAATTCTAAATTATATATGTACAAATTCCATTTGATTTCTTTAAAAAAAATTTTCAATTTCTTGAAGTTTACACTTCCTTTGAGTTTATTCCTAACTCTAGAACTAATGAAATAGGTTTACATCCAATACTGATATAGAACAAAAGAAATTACAAATTTTGATGTATGATAAAAAATTTATGCATTGGCTTTATTATGTATGCAAGATATTTAATATTTATGTATATAAAATTGAACTGCTTATTTTTGAATTTCTCTTGTCCACTTTTCAACTTTATCAACAAATCAAATAAAAAAAAACTTATCGGGTCATAACTGTTAAATGCAGAAATTTGGTATTCTAATTATTGAGAACAATAAAAGTTTATTTTCATAATTATTTTTATTATCTTATCAAACATTACAGAGTAATTAAAGAACTTAGTTTGGACAAAGAATAATTTGAAACAAAACACAGGGTAAAAAACATTTTGTACTGAAAAGTTTTCACTTATGATGGCCACCCATTGTGTTGTTTTGATCTCAAATTCATATTTGAAAGTAACTTTTCAAATTTCACATTTATGTGGCATTTTGAAATAAAATGAAAGAAGAAATAAAAGGGGAAAACTATTAACAAATTCAGAGGAATCAATAACTTAATACAGAACTTAACAATAACTACTGGTAGATATCTTGTCATAACTAAACACAATACACACAGATATAATACAGACAACATAATTCAATAAAGTTAAATAATAAAACATTATTAAAATATTAAAAATAAGAATTTCTTTTAATAGAAAATTATACATACTTTTCTTGTTGAAATTCTGTACGACAGTAGGTGCACTTTACAATTGGATAAGATCCTCTACAGTCCTGCAAAACAATTTTATTTATGCTTTATTTTATTTTATGCTTTTTCGATTCAGCATTAAATTCATATATAAAATGAATGCTATGAATGCAGATGTTTCACACAACATAATGCATACATCATTTCTTAGAAAAATGTATTTTATATATTAAATACTTAATATTTTTTGTTCATAAAATATGAACAGTTATATACATCCTTAAAAGGTTGTATATTCATGTATATATTCAACAATAATTTCATATATCTCTCTTATTTTTTTTTTGTTTTAAATAAGAACAGACTGAATTTCACCAGTCTTTAAATTACGCTTTCTAAGTGTTAATATAATCTTATTTTTTATATTAAATATTCATAAATTTCTTTACAAATTTTTTTTAATTAAATGATTTTTATTCATTACGAGACCAATAGTTTTTGATACTTAAAATTTCGAAAGATGTTTATTATACAGTTAATTTTGAACTGATTTTAATACATAAACATTTGTAAAATTAATTTATTTATTAATAAGTGATTTAAGTGCTTATAAAATGATTGTATATAATGGAGTGTGATTGTATAGACAAATACAGTGAGAAAGATTTTTTTATTTTCTTATTACATCATTTATTCAAATCAATTTTATTGATGTATAATTATTTCATCAAACATCTGCACTGCACAGCCTTGCAATAATAATTTTCTGAAATACTGAAAAAAATAAAGAGAACCAAATTTCATTACATTAGAAATTTGTTTTTACAAATTTCTAATTACAGTTTACATTACCGATTCATTGATTTTTGACCAATTCATTTTTTAATTCAAATTTTGAGTATTTAAAGTTTCAGTAAGAACAGTCTACTTTGAAAGGAAGGAGTACATTGAAATTATGAATTACAAATATCAAATTTTGTTGTTTAAAAATAACTAAATCCCACGTAAAGCAAAGCTATCTTTATATTTATAAACTCTGAAGATAACTTTACTTCAGAGAGAGTTTGTTGATTAATATTTTTTAAAACCACTCACCAGAAAACCTTTGTTTTTCATAATTTTCAAATAACTCTCCTTTATAATTTTGAATCAAAACAGAATTTAATTTGTTAAATGTAAACTGTATATCATTTTTATATTTTTGTTTTCCAAACACTGAGTAACTCTGGGTCTATTTATAAGTCATTAAAACTTTTCATAACCCCTCATTAATTAATTATGACAATAAAATTATAAACTATTACTGTAGTTAAAAAATTTTATTATTTGGCAAAAGAACACAAACAGTCTTACATTTAAGTTAAAAATTATATATAATTTTAATTAACTGAGAAAGATACTGAATAATTCTATATTGTTACAAAAATTATAAAATAAAGACAATCTTTTGCCAAACAACAATTATAAAGGTTTAATTAAATTTATTTAATTAATAATTTTTTTTCCTTCTTAAAATTAAAAAGTTTAATACAGTTTCAATTCTGCTGCCATCGTATTACTTTTTGTTATTTCTGTAAACATTTATTTTACACTTCTAAATAAGTTACTTACATTGTGTAATAATAAAAATAAAATTTATTTCAATGACAAACACATACATATAATAATGATACTTTAATATCAAAGCATTGTGTAAATATTAATTTTTAAACTTATAAATATTACCGAAAGAAAAAAAAATTACTATATCATGTTTCCCAAATTTTTCTTTTCACTTTTAAATACTTAAAATAAAATTTCAATGAAACAATGCAAAATAATTTGTTTATATTTATTGAAAAAAAAAAATTTGTTTTTGATAAGTAAAATGATAAAAATTTGAAGTTTTATTCCACTGATTTCTTCTGACTTCTGGCATTTTCCCTTCTTCATGTAAAATAATTGATAAGAAAAGATAAGTCATATTTACAAATACACATACTTTTGCATGCATTTCAGATACAATGTCAAAAGCATTGTGTTAAAATGCATTTTTTTTTATACACACAAAAACATACCCAAGAAAAAAATTTGTAAATTTTACAACATATAAGCTTTTTAAGACAAATTATGATTTATTATTGTTATAGTTTATATTCTTCAATCTATATATCGTATTACTCGAAAGCATTTATATAATCTTTAAAAAAGTGTTTATGCAATTCACTTAAATTAGACAAAAATTTAATCTGGAACAACTTACACAGAATTTAAATTTTTGCATAAGAAATTTTAAAAGTAAACTCACCTTAAAATGCCTGGACTAGGTTTTTTTTCATCACTTGATTTCTCAAGTAATGTTGACTGAAATAGCTAGAGAGTATATATGAATATTGATATAAGGTATATTTAATAAGTTCCCCAAAATGTTACAACTTGAGAAAAAGATTAAAATGATTTTTCATGCTCATAAAATTAATTTTTTCATATAAATCTTAAATAAAAAAAATTCCTTCGCTAATCAGTTCGAATATTGATTGATTTATTTTCTAAATAAACATTCTTACTGCACAAGCATTAAATATATCTTTAGGTTCATCGTGTCCAAATTTTAATAATAAATTATATTTTTATATATTTTAATATAAATTATTATATACATATTTTATTTAAATTACACTTCCATAGAGTTTGTAGTTATTGTTCATTTATTACTTTATGATTATTAGTAATGATGAGAGTAATACTTACATTAACATTCTCTAAATATTATAGCATTAAATATCAAATATTAAAGTTTTTCAATATAATTAAATTAGTCAAACTATGTACAGAGTGTCTAAAAAGTTACTGAGCAGTGGGAAATTTGTAATGACGTTAAAGTTATACATAGGGTCATGCATACAAAACCTAAGTCGTCCATTCAATACCAATTGACTGGTATATGTATAACTAACCACCCTATGTATAATTTTAATGTCATTACAAATTTCTCATGGCACAGTAACTTTCTGGATGCCCTGTATTAGTGAAGAAAAAGATTTTTCTCATATTTTACATTAAAATTATTTGTTTATATATTTTATTATATCTGGTTAATTTGTTTAAAATACTAATACTAATTATGTATAAAATTTATATTGCTGAAAAATTATTGAGAAATGTTTTAAAAATTTGTACTCTAGATAATAAAAAACAAATGACAAAAATTGAGGAACTTTTAAACATACCTTATATACTTCTCCCAACTGTCTTTTTTAAAGATTATATAAGAATTTACACAAAAAGTTATCTATCAATTACACTTTGAAACAAAATTAACTTTGTTAGAAAATGTAGAGCATTTAAAATTAAAAATAAGACAGAAAACTATAAAACAACAAAACATAACTTGCTAATGTAATATTTTATATCAGGTACAAATACTATAAGCAGTGACAAATTCTTTAAAGGAAAAACAAGTTTCCATTGCTTGAGTTTAAATAAGATAAAAGCATCATCCATTTTCTGTGATTTTCCCAGAGAAAAATTTAATATATAAAATTTGTCTAATAAATTAAATAATTTTTAAAGTTAAAATTTGAAAATTCTAATGTAAATTTTCAAATTTTGACATTATATTATTATTTAGACAAACTAGAAATTTCAATGCTTTACAATTTTGAATTACAGTATAACCTCCGAATAGCAGACACCATCAAGACCAAAAGTCTATCCACTATTTAGAGGTAAATATAATAGCTGTCCTATGTGAAGGGTCTAGAGCAGGGGGTCGCCAAAGTGGTTGATATGGACCCCCAGGGGTCGATGCAACATCATTGGGGTGTCGATGCGGCTAAGGGGTCACAACTTTTTTTTTTGCTTAGACAGAGACCACAACCCACAACGTTTTTTTTTTCGCTCATACATATACACTTGTAATAAAACTTTATGTTGGGGGTCAATGTGAGGCTTTGGAAAGTGATTGGGGGTCGACGGTTAAAAAAGTTTGGCGACCTCTGGTCTAGAGATTGTAAAAATGTCCTTTAAGTAGAGATATCCACTAATCAGGAGTGTCTGTTAATGGAGGTTTCACTGTATTTGGTTTATAAAGTTGCAGAAAATTGAAAATTTGAATTCTACACTGTAAAAATTATACAAATGTTCATATTTTAATAATATTTGTTAAAAGTTTTCTTTTATTAATATAAAAATATTTTTGCTTCAATGTTTTTTTCATTGCTAATTATGATTTAATACATCAAATAACAATAAATATAAATTTGGCATTTCAATTCTATTTTTTAAATAAAATTATGTATTAATGTAAAGTTTGAAATATTATAAGCATAAATAATAAAAGATAAAGTTTTTATTTATTTAAGCATTAATTTCAAACTTCAAGTTTATAAATTATTCAAAATTAAAATGAAATTCTAGAAAAAAGTAATTAAAATTTTCAACTTCATTTTCTGTAAGAAAGTTTCATCTAAGCAATACTGTATGAAATGATTCATGGGTTCAAAACTGATTAATCATTCAATTTATATTCTCTCTCTCTCTTTTTTAATTTTGTAATTTTTTTCTCCCCTAATTTTTCAGTATTTTCTGCTATTAATAAAATAATCCATAAAAATTTAAATCTCATACAGGTTCAAACAATGAGTTGCTTAATCATGTCATTAACTAAAAGATAAATTAATGAATTAATCATATAATTAAGTACTTCATTATTATTAATATTTATCCCCTAAAAAATCTTACAAGAGATTATTAAATGCTTAGAAAATAAAAAAAAATTATGAAAGAAAATATGCACCTAGTTCTGAATGTTCAATGTGAAAAGTTGAAGATTCAGATTTAACTTCAAGAATTTGTTATTGTAAAATTGAAATGTGATATAATCAATTTTTTTTTTAACACAAAATTTCCAGAACATGTTTTTCCTAAAAACAGATCATAAATGTAACAGATTAATCAAGTTTAAGTACTTCAATTAGTTGAACAAAATTAAGTACTGTACAGTTGAATCAAAAGTTGTAGTAAGAAAAAAAAATTGATGCCAAAAAATTTGTATATAATAAACTCACAAAATAATCTTCATAAAAAAGACAATCACTAATGTTTTTGATCATTTTCAAATTTTTATATATAATTACTTTTGAGATTTTTAATCTCTGATATAACAAATAAAAAAAAAATTGATAAGTAATCTAACAATCTCTTGCAAAAATTATTTAAATTTATATATCTTGCTATTTGTGAAATCCTTCAAAATTCATACACGTGTTCAAAACTTAAGGATGAGCACAATTGTTAGTGACAACAGTTAAAAAAAATAAATTACAGAGCCAGTCAGTTGTAATTTCACAGTGTGCTGCATTGCAGTTTGTGGTGGATATATTCCACACTAACAGGTCTCTCTGCCTAGATATTGGTAAGCACTTTCCATCCATTCTCCACCAGGTCCAGCTGCTGTATCTGTCCTTTTCACCAAAGACTTACTTTTATTGCTTTGAATTGTAAAATCATACAAGTTCTGTCTTATCCTGTGTTATGCATTAAGTATTACAGTTCTTGCCAAGTTTGCTCTCCATTCATCTACAGTTCTCTCTCTTCATGTATTAATACAAATATCATCCACCCTTAAATTTTGGACAGGCATATAATTATTAATCAGGAGAAACTATTCTTAATTCTTAAGAATATTTTCTGATCTACATAATCATGAAATTTCCAAATTGCCATTCAATGCAGCAGTGCATACATACATCACAGATCATCAACATTTGATATTAGTTTATATTAAATAAAAATTAGTTTTTCTTATACTTTCAGCATTTATATTTATTGTTTCAATTGTAACTAAATTGAATGTATTATTTGCAAAAAACATAGTGATGAAGTCATTGTAATTGCAGAAACTTTTTATGCATCTTAAGATATCAAGTCTGATCAGTCTGTCTCAAAATAAAAAATTCATTAGTTTGTAAAATTATAATTGCAACTACATAAATCCAGCTTTTATTATAGCTATAAATAAAACCAAGTTAAAACTTTCTATAAAATTATTATTTAAAGCATTGTTAGCTGCATACAGGAAAAACTAACTTTATTTAGAAAAATTTTTAAAAATGAGAAATATTTTAGTAAGTTCAGAGCAAAATATCTTTAAAAAGTATCTCCAAATCATTATAGATTTATTAATACCAACAAATTATTGATAAATTTCATTAACAGTTAAATAATTTAACTAAGTATATAATTGCACTTAAGGTTTAATTAACAACAGTACAACATGCATCTTACTAACATTTTACTACAAACATTCTGAAACTGGAGATATTCAATTAATTATTTGAAGTTCTATTAATAATGCTCTAAATTTTTTTATCTGACCTTTTAATTATTATTATTATTATTTAGTTTCTCAATTTATAATGCTTTTTCAAAATAAAAACTAATTATGTATATATTACTGGTAGATCAGATTTTACATTTTTATAAAATAAAATATAAATAATAACTTCCTACCTCTAGACGAATCACTTTTTATCTAATTATTAACTTAGCCTTATTATGACCTGATAACTTGGCAGTTCATCTGGGTTTAATTATAGTGAAATGTACTTTCAAAAATAAAAAAAATTTGAATTTTGAACTTTGTTTTGAGCTGTTTAATCTTGATCCACATATACTGCATCCTGCACAAGCACTGAACTGAATATGTAGTAAACACAATGTAAAAATATTGAAAAATCCAATAATTCTTAGATTTTATAATAGAAAGCCCTTTCACCAATTTTAAATTGGCTCTCTCGTTTTTTTAACTTAAACATCCAAAGTTTCCATTAGAAGGATCCATTAAAAAAAATCTTTATCAAAAGGTTTATCAGTTTTGCAAATTCAATACTTCACAAAATTATGGCTGTATATTCTAATTATAATCCAATTGAGTGTATTCATTCAAAGTTTGTATTTATAAAGGCTTTCTATAAACAAAAACTAAAAAATATTTAAGGTTAGAATACAAATATATATTAATATTAAACAAGAAATAACTACTGTACTATAAACTTTACTTAAATTTTGAGTAAACAAATTTTATAGCATCCATCAATCAAATAATTATTAATTTGCATTTATTATCCAAATTCCACATAAAATTTTAATGTTATTTGTAAGAATTTCATTAAGCATTAATAATCTGCATAATCAGAATGTTGGTAAATAATATATTTCATGCATACTGTTAAGTGAATATCCAATCTGACTAATGTTTATTTTTATAAAACTTCAAAACAATAATATATTTTACGATGTTAATAAGATGCATTTTGCCTGTTTTTAAATGCTTAATCTAGTGTGTTTATTATTACAAAGAAAAAAAATTAAACATATTAAACTAAGTATTTTTATATCTGCCCCACAGTTACTCTGTGTTTGTATAAGATTAATTTTCAATTGCACAAACATAGATAATTAAAAATTTATTATTATTTTTTTCTTACCTTTTTTCAGTCAATCATATTTAGGTGTGCAGTGCAAACATTGATGGAACAATCTTCAATTTTTTCTATTTGAAGAAAAATTACAAAAAGAATGAAAAATAGCCTATATTAATTTTCTGAGCAAATACCTATACAAAGGGGGGAAAACTGAAAAAACCATTCAATTTTAATATATCCAAAAATCAAAATATTCCTGTAAGAATAAAAAAAATTATATATTTTCCATTTGATTAAAGTTTAAATGAGTTTAATTATATTTCCTCAATATTAAAATAGAAACAAAATTCAGAATAAATTACATACAAATTGAGAGAGAGAAAAAAAAAAAAAATTATTATTTTCCTATATTAAAAAATAATTTTAAATTATAATCAATACAAAATATAAATTGTAACTATTTTATATATTAAATAATTTATATTGATTTTTTTAGTACATGCACATTTTCTCATACTAATTTTCTCTGTAATTATATAAAATAAAAATTTCAATAAATATAATTACTTTAAATGAAATTCAAAAATCAATAATTGGGAGGGGCATTAAACTGATGTTGGAAAACTATTTCAAAATATTACCAATGAAACAATTCTAAACTAATGAATTAAGTATTCTAAAATGATTGACAAACAACGGAATACAATTATCTATAAGAACTTATAGAAGTCTTCATTGTAAGGAATCTAAAAATAGAAATAAAATTGTATATTTAATTTAAAATATCTTCAATAATTGCAAATATAGAATCTAGTATGGAATATACCAGGCGTGTAATTCCAAACTGCACCATATCCACTTTCACTGAATTTTCAGTATTCAGTAATCCTTTAAATCTTTAAACTTGACAATGTTAACATTGATTTATAAGCCAACATCTGGAATTCTATAAGTCTGTTTTTGAATGATAAAAACATTTTACTACGATAGTTCTTTACACTAGTAATCAGATGGCACAAATGGTACAAAAAGTTTTTATAAAGTGGATAAGACACAGTTGGAATGACATACAACATATTCCATACTAGATTTTCAATCCGTTTACAATTGGCAGTTTAAATTTTGGTCTTCAGAAGTTTGTTTATCCTATAGTTAACAAGTACAGCTTATGTTTAGAATTATTAGAAGCACAGTCTCTGAAATAGAACTATCCTTTGCAAAGCACTAATGAATACTTGTAAACAAGTCTCCCCACAAACATTCACATATACTGAAGAGTTCTCAAGTTAATCATTAAATGTAATTAAATGTACAATTTTTTTATTGCAAATGACATCATTGTCAATGAGTTACAATTCAAACTTTCAAGCTTATGTTTAGTTCAAGCATTACTGTATGTAGTTTTTATCATTTTAGACACTTCAGTTTAGCATATTACATTCAATTTAATGCCAATTTCAGAGGTAAACAAATAATGGCACTAAATTAAGGTTTGACTACTTTATATGAAATTTCCAACAAAACTTAAAAACAAATATAAAGCAATAGGTTATTGTTATTAATAAATGCAATTTGAATACACACTACCCAAATACAGTATCCATAGAGAACAACATTCACATTTAAATATTGCAGATTCAATTATCTTCAATATTTAAAGCTATTTTTATCTATAATCAAGTATTGAATGTATGAAGTGAAACAGATTATATGAAGTCATAATAATTCAGAACAATTTATGGCTTGCAAAAGTTCTACAGATCAAAATCAATAAAAACAGCTGTATTACAGGCAAAAATATCAAATGAGTTTGAGATTTAATTTTTTTTTTTCAAATCAGTATACTTAAACAACTAATATCAATTTAAAACATATTTTCAAATAATTGTGCTTTATATCTATATAAAGTACAATTATTTGTACTTAATTTCAATATATATTGAAATTAAGAATAGTTACTAGTAATTCTAGTATATGTTTATCAGATCATAAACATCAAAGATTATTTTTTAATGAATATAACACTTCCTAATGTGAATGAGAGCAAGAGACACTAAGGAAAAGTTGAGAGTACAATCAAACATGACTTCCGAAACAGTGATGTTAAAAGTGGGAAGATGTAAATCCTGTCACAAAATATTTTAGGAGATAGAGAACTCTTGTTACTGAATGTCTCTGTTGTTCTTGGGCATATCCTAATGAAACATTCAATAACATAAAAATATTGAAAAACAAATGGAATTAATAATTTTACTCTAAAGAGAATAGTAGTAATATACAGTAATAAATAACAACACAAACTACTTTAAGAACTTTCTTTTCAATCCTTAATTAAAATATAACACCTTTATCTAAAATTGTCTTGACTCATAGAAAACATTAATTTTTAATCATGAATAAGTTCATAGAATTTTAGTATTTAAAATGTATCTAATAATTGAATTTGAAGCCTTATTTGAATTTTATAAAAACAAAAATGAACCAAAATAAAATAATCCAATAGTAAAATTTTCAAATGAATTTACAAAATTATTACTTTAACTGAAAAAACTAATGTTATATATCTTTTAAAATGACACACCCAAGTGTTAAATTTATAATAAGCATACACAATCTCTGCTAATTATGTAACCTGCTAATTTCATAGCTATACGGGACATTCCAATTTTCAACACGAGTGTTGAGTGTTGAAGTCAACAATTTGACGTCATCAACGACATTCCAACTCAAGTACGAAGTGCTTAGTTCCCATAATTCCATTCTCAGCAAGATAGATTCCATTTAAATGTCTTACCAATTACCCACAATTCATTGGAAAGTAGCAGTCAACATATCTGTTGAGTGCTGAGTGTGTTGAGTCAGTGCTGACAACAGCGCTACCTCAACGTTGAAAAAAGGAACAAATTTTAACGAATGTTGAGATCAGTGCTGAGTCAGCGTTGAAAATTGGAATGTCCCAATAGTAAAGTGTTAACTACCAGAAATAAATATTTTAAACTAAAATCCAAGGAAAAAAAACTGATAAAAAATCCATATTGAATATGAAGTGTGAATATTTATGAAATTTAACATAACTGACTCTCAAAATTAAATTATATTATAAAATTACAGTTCCATTCAATAAAAATTCAGAAACAATTTAATCTTTAATAAGATGCAATCATGCTATTTGGATTCAAATCTAGCAATTATCCAGCTTTGAAATTATCTTATATAATTAAAATATATAACATTAAAAAATAAAGTGTTTTAATAAAATTTAAATTCAGATGATTTTATTCGTAAAGAAGTCAAATAATTTCTATGAATATTTATATAAATATGCAATGATNGATCTTTTAATTAATAAAACCTTTAAAGGAAAGTATGGCTCTCATCAAATTAATAAAAAATTATGATAAAATCCTTAAAATTCAGTCACTATTTTATTCACTTTGAGTTCTAAAAATAACACAATGACGTCACACACTTTTTCCTATAGACCAGTGTTTTTCAACCTGTGGGTTGTGACCCCCCTGGGGCATCGCAGGTGAAAGAAAAAGACAAGTGTTTGTAGGTCCTACACTACAATAAAAAAAACTAGAATTTCAGTGAGAAGGCTGTGCCTGTTTATTTTACAGTACAATTGGTTTTTCGATCGATATTTAAAGAAAGAAAATTATATAAGTAGTTTTTAAAATCACTGATATAGTTTTAATATGGCCCTGGCGGGGTCGCCAGAATTTTTTAACTTGTAAAGGGGTTGCGTATTCAAGAAGGTTGAAAAACACTGCTATAGACTAATTGTGTGAGACTCAGGAAACATCCCCCTTTCCCTTTCTGAGGTTACAACTCTGGATGACCTCAAAATAAACTTTTCGTCGCAACAACTCTTTCATTTTGCATCCATATCCCATGAGATCAGTAAACATACAACGCCAACCATAATCTATTTTTCATATTAATTATTATATCCTACTTCAACAATTGACTCAGAGAAAATGATGACTACCCTTTCTTGATGACTACTCTTTGGATGTAGTCTTCAAGAAAATGAGCTCCCCCTCTCTGACCCAAGAAAGATTTTTTGATAAACAATATCAGTTTGATAAACAATATCATTAAAAATCTTTACATGTTTGAAGAGAATCAAATAACAAAAAGGAAATAAACCTTTGCCCCGGTCATCAAAGTCCAAATCTTATTGCGGCCCACTGGGGCACAGCTATGACAGAGAATCACCTGACAAAATTTCACACTTGATGAGAAAATATTAGGGATATAACGGGTTCACACCCAAGTCTCAGGGCAAATGTTGGAAGAGTTCTGTCATTGACACACCTCTTGAATCATCCCGTATGTTTTACTTTTAAAACCATTAAATTGAATTTTAGTTTACTAAAAGACAAAATAGCAGTTTCTCAGTAGCATGATAATTTATAAAAGAAGTTTACATGTCAAAATGATTACATTGGAATATATATTATTACTCAAAACTATCAAAAATTTGGAAATCTCTGCCTTACTTTTTTAGAATAAAATGGGATAATCATAATCAATTTAACTCAAGATAGTTAAAGATGAATTTCCATTTTTCAGAAAAATAAGACTTCAAAATTTTACTAATAAACAAGTAAAACAGCAAAACCATATTTGGAACAAGACTCACTATGTCTTGGAGACTCACTACTAAGCGGAATCACTTTGACGCTCAAGGTGAATCTTATTCTCCAATCTTTGGTATTGCTGCTTTTGGGCACTATCGTTCAAACTTCAATGGCCACGACCACAAAGTTGTCCACAATGCATTTTCGATGAAATTAACCTATCCAATTTTGAATTTTCTCTGTTGCTTGTTGGCCTGGGTTGAATTTTTGTCAATGCATAACAAAAATTTCCTGTTTTTGAAAAAATAGTCGTGGCTATTGTAGCATCCGAAATTATTTTTTAATTTTGCACAAACAATATACAGTTTAACCCGATTATAATGTCATCAGATGTAATGACAACCCTAATATAATGTCAAATTTTTATTGGTTTCACAATTTTACTATACTAGATAATGTTAAAAAACTACTAGTAACGACACCCTGTTTTAATGTCATATTTGAAGCACTCCCAAATTTACAAAATTGAATTACAAATTTTATTTAACAGAAGAAACTACGTGTTCAGTCCTAAGGTCAGAGGTCACTTCTTAGAATGACTGTGGATGGTACTCTCCCCCACCTGACTTCAATGGAGTGAGGTGCCTGTTTTGCTTGTTTGCAGAAGAGGGTCGACATTTTGGATTTTATTTTGACTCGGTTCTCAATCCCCAGACTACCTACGAGTCTGGATTTTTTTTTATGCGCAAATGATTTGGGCACCTAATACTCCGTGCCAAATATCAACTCTCGACATGTACAGTACTCCTTCATACCTCTATGCTAGTAACATAAAACGGCAAAAATCTTTTTGACAAGACATAGTCTTGTCAAAAAGATTGTATACTTAAAGAACAAATTTAGTTTCAAATAATAAAACATGTTAACTGAATTAGAGCTTAGTTTTTAAATTATTTTAAAGGAATTTACTTGTATATTTAAGGATATAAAGTGAAATCAGTTTGAAATGAATTTCAAACAATTTTATGAAGTTATAATAGCATAAACCTAGATTCAAGGAAATCTCATTCACTGAATCAAATGACGTAAATGAAAGACACTTTAAACTCAATCAGCAGCAAACATTTCAATTTGTAAACAGTGTAAAGTGTTGAACCAATGCATATTTAAAATTTTTAAATTCAAATTTGAGATATTTTGAAGTAAAATAGTCTCAAATATTTTAGCAACAAATTTCTCCACTGGAAGTAATTAAATTCAAAATAAATTCTAAGTTGATACAAATTTTGAAATTTAGGGTTTATTATTATTATTATTATTATTTAAATAAAGCATTTGATTACAGTACTTGAAGTAGACCATATTTAAAAATCATTTCTCTCAATTGATTTTAGTAAGGAGTAACTTAAATTTCCAAACAAACATTTCATTTTGAGCTGTTATATTTTTTCTAGATAAAATTAATTTTAAAAAATAATAATAAAGACAAATTAATTAAAAATTAAATAGATAAATAAATTTTCTGCTACAACAAAGTATGGAAAAAGACAGATTGAAATTATTTGAAGATAAAATAAATTTTAGATTTAAAATTAACTATAACAAGCAATCATGTTGATATAAGAACATATATCTAATAATATAAGCCAATGGTTCCCAATTAGTGGTACGCATACCCCTGGGGCACGCGAAATTGCATGAAAGAGTACGTGCGGCAATCTAAAATCAGTTGATTTAAAATTTAAATGCATGAGATGAAGCAATCAAAAAAATAATGGGTGGACCATCAAAAATTCGGCAATTTACAACATGATGTCGAATGCACAAATTCTTTTATTTATAACTAAAATATTCTCAAAATTTCATCAAAAATGCATTTGTGACAATACCTAAATGAAATTCTTGCACAAGAAACAAAAATTGTACAATTAACACAATTTGTGTTAACTGTACAATTATCATTATCATCATGTCAGCGAAGCGGCTTTAAAATATTTTCTACCATTTTGTACAACATACCTCTGCAAGAGCAGATTTTCGGTCATGACAAACACGAAAACTAAACATCGTCACTGACTTCAACTTGAAGATGACTCGAGACTGAAGCTGACCGAAAAGCAACCAGATTTTACAAAGTTGTGCAAAGAAAATTGTGCACATTTGTCACATTAAAATTAAATAACCTTATGTCATTTTCATTATTATTAAAACTGTATTTTAAAGGTAATAAATGTAAAAAAAAAATCTTATCTACTTATCACTTGCTTCTACCCACAGCTTCGCCCACAATATATCGAATTTTCTCGTGGGAGTAAGATATTTTCTCACAGTAAAATGTAGCCTACGTCCATCTCCAACATGTAAGCCATCTCTGTGCCAAAATTTATTAAACCCTGTTCAGCGGTTTAGATGTGAAAAAGTAACAGACAGAATTTTCTTCGAATTTATAATATTAGTATGGATTAATATGAATTTCTGCTATAAGGGGTACGCGAGTTTGAGCTCTTTCTTGAAGTGGTAAGCAGGAAAAACTAATTGGGAACCACTGATATAAGCCATTGATCATGCTGTTTGTATATCTGTAATCTGTAACAAAATGCCTAGATGCCTAGAATGGCCACTAGGGACATCCTTAGCTATTATTTAAATTAACAATAAATTCAGTATATTATTATACTAAGAAACCAAAAATGGGTAAGATTAAGACAGTTCTCGATAAAAAAACACCAGCTGCCATGTTGCAAGTACCTATATATATATATCAAGTATTATTATAGTATTTATAAATATCTATATATATTTTTATTTGTAATAAGATTTTATTATTGATATGAATATTATTATTTATACCAGGGAATGACACCGCTGCTGCTAGAACACCCACTAGAGGCATCAAGGGCTACTAGTCTTATAATAAATCTCAGTTTATTCTTTTTATTATTGTATTAAATTTAATCATTTATAAAATTTTTCTGAAATTTAAAATTGTAAGCAATGATGATAAAGGAGCTATAAATTCATTTCAGAATCAAAATGCCAATAAAACCAATAATCTAGCTAAACTAAATTTTTTTCTTGTTAAAAATAATCCAAACTTTTTATGAAGATTTTCTTTTTTTTTTATCATGCACATTACATAACACTGTATATGTAAGGTTGCAATGTCTTTATAATTTGGATTGTGTTAAAAAAATCAAACCTACTGTATTTTTGAATATTTAAAGAAAGATTATTTCTTTGTTTTAATTAATTACTACATCAGAAGAAAAACATTTTTTAACTATATTAACAAACACAAAAACAATTAAGTTCAAAGTTTTTTAAATTTAAACAGGAATAAAATATCAAGTTTGTCTTGTATATCTGACTCATATTTTAATAATCAACGTAAAGAAACAGCAGTCTTAGTAGTAAGTAAATATTTCTCTAGTAATCATGCTGCTAAAATTAAAAAATTAATTCCATTTTCAGTAGCTAAATGGAAACAGTGTTATTGATACATACAATTTCTTTCAATACTCCATATTGCCAAAAGACTGCTAAAGAATATCTACAATCTATAAATTATGAGGATAAAAAAAAATCCAATCCGGTTGTTTTCTTGAAAATTTCTAATTTTTCAAGTTTTAAAAACAATGTTCTATATACAAAATGTTGAATTAATTAATTATAAATCATTCATGTAGAGAATTAAAAGTATTAATTTATATAAGTATAAGTTGTCAAGTATTAAAACTCTACACAAAAACATGTTTAGAAGATTAATTAATAAATAAATTAACATATTTAAATTGAAGATAAAAATTAAACTATTTAGCTGATTAATGTGTTGGAATCTTAAATAACATAAATTCAATTAAAATAAAAATGTAACCATAAAAAATGTAAAAATTCTTCCATATGTATTAAAGAAAAATCAAAGATTAAGCAATCTAAACACTGCTGATAATTAGATTAAGAAAATGAATTAGTAACAGCCATTTAAGCAATAAATCAATAATAAGTTATCATAAATGTGATTTGTAAATTACATTAATTAAATTAAGTTTGATTTTTAAAAATTTTTTAAGAAAAATTATTTGGCAAGTACTGAAATATTAATATTTNAGTATGGAAAAAGACAGATTGAAATTATTTGAAGATAAAATAAATTTTAGATTTAAAATTAACTATAACAAGCAATCATGTTGATATAAGAACATATATCTAATAATATAAGCCAATGGTTCCCAATTAGTGGTACGCATACCCCTGGGGCACGCGAAATTGCATGAAAGAGTACGTGCGGCAATCTAAAATCAGTTGATTTAAAATTTAAATGCATGAGATGAAGCAATCAAAAAAATAATGGGTGGACCATCAAAAATTCGGCAATTTACAACATGATGTCGAATGCACAAATTCTTTTATTTATAACTAAAATATTCTCAAAATTTCATCAAAAATGCATTTGTGACAATACCTAAATGAAATTCTTGCACAAGAAACAAAAATTGTACAATTAACACAATTTGTGTTAACTGTACAATTATCATTATCATCATGTCAGCGAAGCGGCTTTAAAATATTTTCTACCATTTTGTACAACATACCTCTGCAAGAGCAGATTTTCGGTCATGACAAACACGAAAACTAAACATCGTCACTGACTTCAACTTGAAGATGACTCGAGACTGAAGCTGACCGAAAAGCAACCAGATTTTACAAAGTTGTGCAAAGAAAATTGTGCACATTTGTCACATTAAAATTAAATAACCTTATGTCATT
This sequence comes from Centruroides sculpturatus, assembly GCF_000671375.1. NCBI lineage: Eukaryota > Metazoa > Arthropoda > Arachnida > Scorpiones > Buthidae > Centruroides > Centruroides sculpturatus. Next base: position 243,185 of record NW_019384489.1, read on the forward strand.
TTCATTATTATTAAAACTGTATTTTAAAGGTAATAAATGTAAAAAAAAAATCTTATCTACTTATCACTTGCTTCTACCCACAGCTTCGCCCACAATATATCGAATTTTCTCGTGGGAGTAAGATATTTTCTCACAGTAAAATGTAGCCTACGTCCATCTCCAACATGTAAGCCATCTCTGTGCCAAAATTTATTAAACCCTGTTCAGCGGTTTAGATGTGAAAAAGTAACAGACAGAATTTTCTTCGAATTTATAATATTAGTATGGATTAATATGAATTTCTGCTATAAGGGGTACGCGAGTTTGAGCTCTTTCTTGAAGTGGTAAGCAGGAAAAACTAATTGGGAACCACTGATATAAGCCATTGATCATGCTGTTTGTATATCTGTAATCTGTAACAAAATGCCTAGATGCCTAGAATGGCCACTAGGGACATCCTTAGCTATTATTTAAATTAACAATAAATTCAGTATATTATTATACTAAGAAACCAAAAATGGGTAAGATTAAGACAGTTCTCGATAAAAAAACACCAGCTGCCATGTTGCAAGTACCTATATATATATATCAAGTATTATTATAGTATTTATAAATATCTATATATATTTTTATTTGTAATAAGATTTTATTATTGATATGAATATTATTATTTATACCAGGGAATGACACCGCTGCTGCTAGAACACCCACTAGAGGCATCAAGGGCTACTAGTCTTATAATAAATCTCAGTTTATTCTTTTTATTATTGTATTAAATTTAATCATTTATAAAATTTTTCTGAAATTTAAAATTGTAAGCAATGATGATAAAGGAGCTATAAATTCATTTCAGAATCAAAATGCCAATAAAACCAATAATCTAGCTAAACTAAATTTTTTTCTTGTTAAAAATAATCCAAACTTTTTATGAAGATTTTCTTTTTTTTTTATCATGCACATTACATAACACTGTATATGTAAGGTTGCAATGTCTTTATAATTTGGATTGTGTTAAAAAAATCAAACCTACTGTATTTTTGAATATTTAAAGAAAGATTATTTCTTTGTTTTAATTAATTACTACATCAGAAGAAAAACATTTTTTAACTATATTAACAAACACAAAAACAATTAAGTTCAAAGTTTTTTAAATTTAAACAGGAATAAAATATCAAGTTTGTCTTGTATATCTGACTCATATTTTAATAATCAACGTAAAGAAACAGCAGTCTTAGTAGTAAGTAAATATTTCTCTAGTAATCATGCTGCTAAAATTAAAAAATTAATTCCATTTTCAGTAGCTAAATGGAAACAGTGTTATTGATACATACAATTTCTTTCAATACTCCATATTGCCAAAAGACTGCTAAAGAATATCTACAATCTATAAATTATGAGGATAAAAAAAAATCCAATCCGGTTGTTTTCTTGAAAATTTCTAATTTTTCAAGTTTTAAAAACAATGTTCTATATACAAAATGTTGAATTAATTAATTATAAATCATTCATGTAGAGAATTAAAAGTATTAATTTATATAAGTATAAGTTGTCAAGTATTAAAACTCTACACAAAAACATGTTTAGAAGATTAATTAATAAATAAATTAACATATTTAAATTGAAGATAAAAATTAAACTATTTAGCTGNCAAGAGAAACTTAAAAAAGCACAAATATACTTTAAAATTTTTATATATGATGCTTATAAAAATGATAAGCAATAAGTTATAAAATGTTAAAATGTTTTTTATCTTTTTGCCATGCTTCAATCAAAATTTCTTCTAACTGATCATCTTTGAAACGATCGATCCATGACTGAATTAAACCAATAGGAGTGGCTTCATAACTCTTCAGAACAACTGTATCATCTATACATATAAAATTTAACATAAATACAGAAATGATTAATATTTATATACAGTACATGAACTTAAATAAATGTCTTTATTGAGAATACTGGAAAATAATATTCAAAAATGTATCATTTTTAATATTCCTCAAATAAAAAATTTTGGAAATAAAACAAAGTTGTTTATTTTTTCCATTCTAGTAGCTAAAGAAAGCAACACAAACTGGCAAAAGTAATGGAATTTATCAAGTAACAAAAATTTAACTCATTGGATCATTGAACTGAAAGTCTGTGTTTTAGTTTATTTCAGTATAAATAGACATTCCATCACTTATTATTACAGGGATGCTTCTAAATACAAGACAGTATTCCCTATTAATAAAATTCAGAATTAAATACAATAACCATGTAGTCTTAGTTTAAACACCTACAAACCTAACTATTCATTTGGACGATAAATGCATAAACTGAGTATTTAACAAGCAATTAATTGAAGAAAAAATTATAAATATTACATTTATCTAAATTATTATGTCTTTTTCTGTCATGTAAGTATCCTTAAATAATTCTGCAGTAAAACTATGTATGTGGGCTATTAGTAATACTGAAATGATTAAATGATTATAAAATAAGGAATCTCATCCAATTATATAAACTATATATAAAAATTATTATTATTTGCATAAATTTAAATTATCAAATACAGATGATTATATAATTATAACATTTAAAATAATTCAACTTTTTAATAGATGTAAAAAAACTATCCATTATGAAAAGTATCTTCCCAATAGAGGTTTTGCTAAAATTATCTTTAAATGAAGCCTGCACTTTATAAACATATACACATTTAGAGATTCAGAGTAAGACCAGTAACTTACATAGAGATCTGTCTTCTTGCTTATGACATGTTAAATGATAAATGTAACTATACCACCGATTGGTTATTTAGAAAAATTTCAAATCATAAGTGACACAAAAATATAAAAAGAGAAAAGTAAAAGGGGGCACAAGATAACAGGTATGACAATTATAGAATTGAATAAATGCCAAAACGATGTTTTCAAACAATGTTAATATGTAATAAATGTTATTGCATAGAATAACATTTTTCTGATAATTATAGTGAAGATGCATAAACTTCTACAGTACAACATTAATATTAACAGGTTAGTCAACATAGAAATTTTACTGTATGTCATAATTAAATTGTGCAGTCAACTTGATACTACAGTGAATGGAGTATTGACTTTTGGGAATCAATTTAACTATCTACAGAAACTATGAAGAAAAAAGTTTATTTAATGAGAATCTACTGTCCATCAATGGTAGTTGAGATGTCTGTAGTGCATTTACATGTCCATGTTTGTAATGAAGTGTTTCTTCTTGAGAGGTCAATTAGAATTAAGTTATATACTTTACACAAAACTGCAAAACTTGTCTTTAAAAGGTGCTTTATTGTATATGGATTTTATTAAGTTATCTTTTTAATGAATTAGTAATAAAGTTTTTAATTTAGTTTAAAATATCCAGTAATGCATTTTTCTACAAAAGCAACTACTTTAATCTTGTAATTTATCTATAACAAAGTTTTCTTTAACCAAATACATAACAAATATGCAGAAAAAAGTTTTTTTTTAAATATAATTCTTTAGAAAATTAAATAACCATTCTAATAATGGTAACAAGTGAAATTTATATTAGAAAAATCAATAATTATCCATTAGGATATTAAATGCAATTAATATTCATATTCATTAATATTATAGTTGTTATAAAAAACTTTACATATTTAATCATGTACGGTCACCTCACTTCCTCTCTTAATTGAATTCTTGCATATTAGTAGGATATCCTGAACAATTCTTTTTTAAAAGTTTACTAAGAAAAATTTTATGTAGTCGAGTTCAAAGCATAACATCTTAAATAATAAAATTTTTAAAAATCTACACTAAATACTACATTTTTTCTTGTATAAAAATTAAGCAAATTGATATGTGAATGGGTGTTGTTCCATATATCTAACAATTTGATACTCTAAAAATCTTTTGCATTTGTGTATAAACTTTCCAAATTTCTATACAGATAAAGGCCTTCAACAATACTACTTTATATTTTAAATTCTGTTTAAATACAGTATGTGGTATTTTAGATTATAAAAATGTCATTTTTTAAAAATATTTTCAAATATAGATTTTGAATCATTTCAATTTATACCAGTATGAACATATTAGCGTTAGAAATTTTTCCTCCAAAAATTTAACAAAACTACAGCCACCTTTCTACAGAGATTTATAAAACATTTTCTAAATATTAAGAAACAGGAAATAATGACACAAATATCAAAATTCAAGCAAGTCTTATAATAAATCTCAGTTTATTCTTTTTATTATTGTATTAAATTTAATCATTTATAAAATTTTTCTGAAATTTAAAATTGTAAGCAATGATGATAAAGGAGCTATAAATTCATTTCAGAATCAAAATGNCCTCCAAAAATTTAACAAAACTACAGCCACCTTTCTACAGAGATTTATAAAACATTTTCTAAATATTAAGAAACAGGAAATAATGACACAAATATCAAAATTCAAGCAAATCAAGTCAATTACATCATCATTTAACAACAAAAGAACAAAATTTAAATACAAAAAAATTTATCACGTCAAAAATCCACATAAGATAATATCTGCATTATCTTTACCATTATGTAAAGAATAAGTATAAAATGAACTCATCTAAATACTTTTCAAGTATTTTTATATTTTTTTCATGCATAATACTTGAATAAAAAATAAAATTAATAAAAATTTTTCAATTAATTACAAGAACAAACAAGTCTTTTTTCAAATTGTTAACTGAAAGTAATAAAAAAAAACAAAAAATTCCCAATTATTATTTTAAACTGGATTACAATTATTATTAATTCAGTACAGGTTCTTTTAAGTCTGGCAAAACAAAGGCTGCATTCAGCAGAGCCAACAGTTGTAACCTAGCAAAGGTGTTTCAATCGGTTGCTGTTACATAGTCACATCTGCTGAATGACGAGAGATGTATGCATTGGAACAAAAAGAAGCCATCATTAGCCAGTTTCAGGTAGCAATAGCTAGCGAAATGAAAGATGCTACTAAATGTAACGTAAAAATACCAAACGTGTTCCAAAACAGCACTACTGTAGAAAGCATTCGGCAGAAAAATACTCAACAGCTTTGGAACTGTTCTCTGCTGAATGCAGCCAATGTTCTATAAGTAATCAAGTCAGATATCAAATGAATCAACTAAGGGGGAAGGAAAAACAGATGATATGTAATAGTAGATCGGTTAAAACTCTATATTTTGAAACCAAATCCAGTTAAGTTAAATATTTAGATCACAAAGTTATTTAAATAAAAAATAAACAGGTTGTGGCCAAAGTTTTCATCTCTAAAACATGAACATAGAACGTTGAGTGCCACCATCTTTTAAGCCTAGAAATTTGACAATGGCGTTTGAAATGTCGAGCATGATTCCAACAATATTCCAAATGCCACTGTCAAACTTCTAGGCTTACAAGATGGTGGTGCTCAACATTCGACATTTACATTTTAATTTAGATACAAAAACTTTGGCCGCAACCTCTCCAATGAAATTTGCATCCTAAACTTCTACACGAAGTTTTAAACCGTTCGATTTGGGATCGATGACAATAAAGATTTTCCTACTGAGAAAAAAAAAAGTAATAATTCAATTTGATCATCTAACAAAAACAAAATTAAATAACTGAAAATGTAATTTTTCAAAAATTATCATTCAAATTTTCTTTAAATGTTGATTAAATTTATTTTTAGTATATTATAAAACACACTAAAATCATTTTAATCAACATTTAACACATCAGAACTAAATAATTGTATAATTTATAATAATAACAATAATAAAATTAACAAATAAAACATCAAATTCTTCATCTAAGTAATGAAAAAAAGTTATTAGAGAAAGCAAATCAATGATAAATTAAAATGAATAAGATTTATTGTGAAATCCTTTCATAGCGAAAGTGAAACATGTAATACAATCCGTTACTTACTTTTGATTGTATTTAAAACAACAAAATTCATTATTTGAAAGAAATATAAGTAAAATTATTTTCACAATTCACGAATTAATATAATTTTCTAATTACTATTATTAAATATTTAATTAAACGGAATTAAAAAAAAAACGCACAAAGAAAGATTCTTAAAACGTAATATTATAATATAAGTAATGTTATTGGTCATGGGAAGAATTTCGGTTCAGAAACGACTAATCAGAACCTTCGACATATAATTGCCGTGTTACGCTCGATAATAGTAAGGGTCATTCTCTTTTTAAGTTGCTTAACCGACTCACTTTACACAATTGTTGACCTTGCGATAACTCTTCGAATGGATGTCTACTATTACATCTCGTACAAGCAAATAATGCGGCCATAATTAAAATCAAAAAAGGTTAAAAAACTACAGTTCGTCAAACAATGGAGACAACGGAGCGTCTTCTTCTCCTCCGGATACAAAAATGGCGTCGGATAATCTCGAACCGGACTTTCGCTGGAAAACCGGAACAAACGTCATTGTTATTTATTGAGTTCGATGTTAGATACGTCACAGTCGGATCTTCGGAAGAAAAGTTATGCGTAATTAATAAATTGACTGAAAAGGAATAATTTTTCGTGTTATGAAATCAATTAAGAGTTATTAATTTAAAAATATTTTGATCTAACAATTTTATTTTAAATTAATAGTTTTAACAGTGGACCCTATAACACTGTCGATAATTCCGTTTTATATGAATTCCATGTTGTACGAGTCACTTAAATTTTACAAATACGTGTGCCGGGCTGTGAACGGCTCACGTATTTGTAAAATCTAAGTGACTCGTACAACATGGAATTCATATAAAACGGAATTATCAACAGTGTTACAGGGGGGTCGACTGAACTCTTTCCGCCATAAAGTCACCAAGGGAACCTTTTTTAACGGTGTAAAACATTTTCGTCTTGTTAAAATACTCGAAGGGAAAGCGGTTGGACACTATTATTAAAATAATAGCGAAACCGCATGAGGCTTCTCTGCATGTCCTTGAACGCTCTATGAATTTAAACTATGCCGTTATCTTGCGTAGTATCCAAGATTTGTTCCTATGCAGAAAGATTCAGGATTACTTATTCGTTATAAAATTTAATATTTATTAACAATTTTTCTATTGTAAATATTTAATCATATGGTATAAATTATATATGATATTAAGTCTTTCTGCTCTGTGAGTACCAAGATGGCCTTCTTTGAAGTCCATTATGGGTTCGGCCGGGCCCACAATGGGGCTGGTGGGAGACGAGATCCAACATATCTGGAGGAACCAATCTCCAAAATTTCCTGGGGTGTTTTTTATCCGTGAGGATTGGATCTCGGGTAGGATGCCACTTTAAACGCCCGGATATCCGTCATGATTAATACGATATTGTCAACCGAATGGATAAAACCACTGAACACTGGTAGTTTTCGTACCTGGCTACGTAGAGTTTTCCGGATTTCCTTCAAGTTTGTAACTCTTAAACCAGTTTCCCATTAAAGACCTCCCGGGAGGCAATAACTCTCTGCAGATAGTCCACGTGTCGTTTTGGCTGATAAGCAATGCGACAGCAACCACCCAAACAAAAAACAAAAACTATATGACATCATCAAACGTAAACATGACGTAAGAAACATAAAGAATTTCCCATTAGTCATATTTAACTTCCGTATTTATAATATGAAACATATATTTACAATTAAACTTTTGAAAACCGTAAGAATATTAGTTATTTTTTTTAATTATTAAGAAATTTAAAATTATATACAAATAAGATTACGTCACATAACTTTTTCACCAATCCTATTCAAGTACTAAGTAAAGTGCAAAGTTTATATCAGCCACTCCACTGACTAATTGTTTGAGGTGAGTTAACTTTTACAGCTTTTGAATTCGATAACATTTTAATAAAAAAAAAATAAATGTTATAGCAAGTTTTAACTTTTTTAAAGAAATTTATTTTACCTTTTGCTTTAATTTATTTTAAAAAATTGCTTTAATTAAACAGTACAGAATCGTATCATACAGCACTTCACTTTTCTCTTAATAACTCGAGGATTGTTTTAAAATTAATTTCTTAATTAAGAAAGAGGAAAATTAACGTTTTATTATTACAATTATTTAATTGCAAAACCGAAAAAATGTGGTTTGAAAATATTATTAATCAAATAAATATGTTGATTAAAACAGATGAGATATCTAGCAAAATGATTAGATGGAAAATCCGTTCAGCCGAAAATTTTCCAGGGGAAGGCAAAGCTTGGAGACAAATAATTACATCAATAAATTTTTATTTAATTAATTTATTTTAAGTTTCCTCACAAGTAGATTATAGAATACCGTATTGCATCAGTGCAAAAAGAGACAATGCATCCCATGGTCGAGGGTGTAAGGTTACAGTGGTACATTATAGCTTCATGGAGTCCTGGCAAATCTGAATTAGGAGGCTTCATGCACTGTACAGTGTTCAAACATTTTTCTTCGGAGGAATCCCCTTGTATCTTCGTTCGTTTTATAACGCAACCTCTACGTAGTGCCAGAACACCGTGCACCTGAGCCATACCGGCAATCTAGGATCCCAGATATGGCCCAAATTAAATTTTGATACTCTTACTATAATAATGAGGTTCTAAAAGATTGATTGGTGGAGGTTTCAGGCAATTGCCCTTTTTGACCATAGGATAATTCATAGGAACATTAGAAAAGAAACCAAAACGGAAATCGAGTTTCCAGATCAGAAAAACTTTACTTTCGTTCTTCCTGTAAACATATATATCCCTAAGATAACTTATATAAACGAATCAATTTATTAAACATATATTTTCATACAATATATTTTATTTTAGTGGCTACGTAAATCTATAATTTGGCAATTTTTATGCACACACTCGTAATGGACGATTAGCATGGATCAGAGATAGGAGCCAAAGATTTTGTAATACTTTTAATATGATTTTGACGCAATCTAAAGCTAAAGATTTCTATTTTATTTATTAACTCATCTTTATTTATAAGATGAGTTCATAAAAAATAATAATTAGTACAAATACATGGATGGTGGAAAACGACATCAACTTATCTTTCTGCAGATCAAATTTGAATAGGAGTCGATTCAGAAATTTTCGTTGATGAATGACTTCGATGTATTGTGCTCCCTGTCGCTCCTATCGTGAATTGGTGTTGCTTCTAACGAATTGGATTGAATTGATGGTATAAAGCAATACAACACATGGGCGATCTGGCAGGGGGAAGTGCCTCTCTGGAGAACTTTTTAAGTGTTAGTGGGGTTTTTTTAAACGAGAAAATTAGAACAACGGTGTTCTAAAACAGAATATATAAATTCAAATACAAAATATAACGAAAGATAAGAATATAACAAATACATATAAATCTCAAACTTAAGGTGTATTTTGATGGTTTGTTTAATCTTTACCTTAATCTACTACAATAAAAGAATATCGTAGAAAAGATTCTGTGTTGGTTGCAAACAATATTAACAAACAGTTCTGTTTATTTTAGAATTAAGAAAATTCACAATGACTTTTCAGGAACAGCCAAATTATGTAAGAATCTCATTAGTTAAATCTTACATATATAATCAAAATATTCTATATATTATTTTAATATAACAATTCTTATTTTTTTTAAATTTAAATTTAGAAGGTAACCATTTCCGAAGGTGTCTCATTTATTAAAACGCTAAGCGATAACCATAATATAAGAGCAACTGTGAATGGTTCTGTTGCGGGAGGCATCATTGTTGGGAGCATTGCTGCTGCATCATCTCTCATATTAGGACCCGTCGGTTTATTACTTGGTAAGCTATTTCTTTGTCATTCTAACTGTCAACATCACGATTTATATATTTTTTTACTTTAGGTGGAATATTCGGCGGTTTAATAGGTTATTCAATAGCCAAAGATAAATACAAACCGTTATCCAGTGTAATTGAAGAGATGACTCCTCAGCAGAAAGAAAAACTTAGGAATCATTTGATCGTTCTCATGCACAGTGTTGACGTCAGAGATTTAATAACTCTAGCTGCTCTCATTGCTTCGAATACTTCGATTAAAGGAAAAATATTAGCCGGCATTATCAATTTTATAGTGCAAGAATTTGGTGTTCAACTTCAAAATTAAATCTTTTTTTTAATATAAAATGCGTTAAATATTAAATATTTCGTATAAGCTATCATTGTGTTGTTCTCTTTTAATCTAATAAATTTTATCTGCATCAAAAAAATCTTATGTTATGAGTTACAATAGATCAAAAACATCCGATAAATAATGATACTGTGTAGAAATATAATCGAATATAAAGAATAAATGAATAACAAAAATTTTAATTACATATACATAAAATCTGTCCTGTGACAATAGGCATGGTTATTTTCTAATTAGTAATTAATAATACAGTAATTTAAAAAAAATGTAATTAAGCCGTCCTACTTAAGAAAAAAAATTAATTAATTCGAGTTTTTAAGTGTTTGACTATACGATTCGGAGGCCGGATTTGCACACCCCACAGCTTAGGATTTCTCATTTTTACATGTATTGTATTTTTTCCTATCTGTATAGATGTTAGTGTTGGAGGGCACGATTTTGTTCAACCTCTTTGAAGCGTAATAACTCCTGTGCTTTTTGGTCAAAAATATCTGAAATTTTGTAGGGAAGTTTGTGTATTAGTGGAATTGATACTATTGAATTCTGGTAGTTAAAGGTCGACGGAGTGAAGAGATAAAGGGGAGTCGTGCATAGTATCTCGAGTCGGAATTGACTTAATGACGATTTTACTCGTATTAGCATTTACAATTTTTTTTGTTTTATAAAAGTCATCCCTATCTTCAAAATTTGGCTTTTTGCCATTTTATAGTAATTAAAAGTATAAAAAGTTTTTAAATAAAATATAACAGGCTGCGCCAGACACAATTTTACTTGTTGCCGGGAAAGTTAAGCAACTCTTTGCNTTGACTTAATGACGATTTTACTCGTATTAGCATTTACAATTTTTTTTTTGTTTTTATCAAATCCATCCCTACCTTCAAAATTGGGCTTTTTGCCATTTTATAATAATTAAAAGTATAAAAAGTTTTTAAATAAAATATAACAGGCTGCGCCAGACACAATTTTACTTGTTGCCGGGAAAGTTAAGCAACTCTTTGCTGAATTTTCTTAATAAATTAAAATATGTTTACTTAATGTTTACTATGTATACTTAATGCAGTACGTATACACATCATCTTTCCAAATATAAAATGCAGAAAAATTACAACTGAACCTTCCATATGTATAGCTTAGGACTACAACAAGTCTGTTCACCATTGTTACCACTTCTCGATGGAACTCATGANCATCTTTCCAAATATAAAATGCAGAAAAATTACAACTGAACCTTCCATATGTATAGCTTAGGACTACAACAAGTCTGTTCACCATTGTTACCACTTCTCGATGGAACTCATGATTTAAAACTTTACTCCATTTTTCTCTCTAATTTTCAAAGTTATTATTTTTCTAATACAGTATATATTTTCGAATTGATGTGTAAAATTTCGTCTGTACTTCTATTCATTCATTTTAATCATTGCTTTCTCTATAAAGGAACACCTTTTCGTTCCTTTTAATATATTGCTGCTCTATGAAGACTTTCCTTGCTTACTCTTGTTTAATTTCTGCATTGTCACGTGTCACTCTTCTTAACAACTGGTTCAAAATATCTAAAACAATCATCATTCTTAATCCTATTTCCTGCTTATTAATAAATTGTCCTTCTAAGATGTTCTTGAAATTGATCTTTCATCCCAATTTGTATGGTCCTCCAACAGTTTTCTTGTTATACATTTAATATTTACAATATCTTGAACAATCTGCCAATAAGAGGTTAAGGCCTTAGTCTACTATTTTGGAGGACCCGGGCTCGAATCCGAGCAGACAGAGCCAACCTCTAGAAAAGCTGGCCTGGTGCAAAATTCTCATGTGGAATCTTGTGAAAAAAGTTACGTAATTTTTTAGACAGTTAATAGTTTAATTAAACATTTCATTTATCTTCCAATTTCTTATATCAGTGTCAAATTGCATAAAGTCTATCGTAGTGTGGAATTAAGTCTTAGAGACTCGCAGAAAATTATAAAACCTGTCGCGAAAATACTGAAGAAAAGTTGACCTCTAAAGTGAATAACCCTAGGAATTTTTCGTGGGCGGTCTGTCTCGAATATGTCGGGCTCTATCCAGGCCCATGAGGAGAAGGAATCCCATCTTGAATCTGAACCCATGATGAACATAGAAAAAGGCCCTAATAGTGCCCACGGAACAGAGAAAATACAAAACGTAGTTAAGACAATAAGCAAGCAGAAAACAAATTATGTATATATCAGTAAGATCTACGTTTGAATTATTTCTGATTGTCACCTTCTCGCTGTTTAACATATAACACATTTGCTTTCGTGGCTATGTAGACGACATAAGCCCGAAAAGAGTAGGCTCTACCTTAAACAGCATTGCATCCATCACGAAATATAAAATGCAATATTATTTTATTCAGGGTCGGATCATCGCATAGACAAATGAGACAAGTGTCTATGCACGGTTTTTTGAAGGGCCCGGTCAAACTGTCTATTTTGAAAAGATTTGTAAATAAGATATTTTACTTTTCTGTTGGACAACTATATATAATAAACAAAACTATATTGCTTTTTATATGGTTATTGTGAATTCTAAAATCTATAAGAAATGTGCTCTTATATTTCTTCTTATTGAAAGTAATTCTTCCGATAATTTAGAATTTTTTTCATAGCGATAAGAATAATATTAACTACAAGATGATGAGTCTGGCGTTGTCCGGGCAAAAAATTAGAACAAAAGGTTAAGATTATTAGATTATTTCGTACTTCTAATCTTTCTATTATATTATTTTCTAGTAGACCGGGCCGCTCCCTTGTGGGCGTTTTAGCAGCAACGGTATCATTTCGTGGTATAAATAATAAATTCATATTACAAATAATAATAATAATAATAATATACTGAATTTCTCATGGCGTACCGTACTAAAACGCAGTCAAAAAACGCAAAAAATCGTATCTAAAATAGTACTGTACAATAGAAGCCAAGTTCTTCAGGGTAATTCTTAACTCTCTCCCCCGTGAGGGAAATTTAAAAAATCCCTTCTTAATGTGCATTCGCATGGCATACCCTACTAAAACGCAGTCAAAAACGCAAAAAACCTCATTTATTATTATTTTAATATTGTTACGCAAAAACTGGATTTATTGTTAATTTAACTAATAGCTTAGGGCGCCCCTAGTGGCCATTCTAGGCATACCGTTACAGATATACGGATACGCGATCAATGGCTTATATTGTTAGATAATAGCGAGGCTGTGTGGGGGCCGAGGGGGGAGAAATTTAAAAAAGATGAACGATAATATGTGATATATATCGTCATCGTCTCCCTTGCCGTTTTGATTGCGGATCGGTAACAATCAACGACATGTGGAAGCAGTTGAGTCAGAGATAGATGCTTCGTGTACAAACAACACAACCGTTTATTAATTAAACACGAAAGATGCTTACAAGATTTCCGCTATCTTGGAAGTTCTGCGGCGGCTGCGGTTTCTGGGTCTTCTTACTTAATGTTTACTATGTATACTTAATGCAGTACGTATACACATCATCTTTCCAAATATAAAATGCAGAAAAATTACAACTGAACCTTCCATATGTATAGCTTAGGACTACAACAAGTCTGTTCACCATTGTTACCACTTCTCGATGGAACTCATGATTTAAAACTTTACTCCATTTTTCTCTCTAATTTTCAAAGTTATTATTTTTCTAATACAGTATATATTTTCGAATTGATGTGTAAAATTTCGTCTATACTTCTATTCATTCATTTTAATCATTGTTTTCTGTATAAAGGAACACCTTTTCGTTCCTTTTAATATATTGCTGCTCTATGAAGACTTTCCTTGCTTACTCTTGTTTAATTTCTGCATTGTCATGTGTCATTCTTCTTAACAACTGGTTCAAAATATCTAAAACAATCATCATTCTTAATCCTATTTCCTGCTTATTAATAAATTGTCCTTTTAAGATGTTCTTAAAATTGATCTTTCACCCCAATTTGTATGGTCCTCCAACAGTTTTCTTGTTATACATTTAATATTTATAATATCTTGAACAATCTGCCAATAAGAGGTTAAGGCCTTAGTCTACTATTTTGGAGGACCCGGGCTCGAATCCGAGCAGACAGAGCCAACCTCTAGAAAAGCAGGACTGGTGCAAAATTCTCATGTGGAACCTTGTGAAAAAAGTTACGTAGTTTTTTTAGACAGTTAATAGTTTAATTAAACATTTCATTTATCTTCCAATTTCTTATATCAGTGTCAAATTACACGGGGTCTATGCTAGTGTGGAATTCAGTCTTAGAGACTCGCAGAAAATTATAAAATTTGTCGCAAAAATACCAAAGAAAAGTTGACCTCTAAAGTGAATAACCCTAGGAATTTTTCGTGGGCGGTCTGTCTCAGATATGTCGGGCTCTATCCAGGCCCATGAGGAGAAGGAACCCCATCTTGAGTCTGAACCAATGATGAATATAGAAAAAAGCCCTAATAGTGCCCACAGAACAGAAAGAATACAAAACGTAGTTCAAGACAATAAGCAAGCAGAAAACAAATTATGTATATAGCAGTAAAATCTACGTTTGAATTATTTCTGATTGTCACCTTCTCGCTGTTTAACATATAACACATTTGTATTTGTGGCTATGTAGACGACATAAGCCCGAAAAGAGTAGGCCCTATCTTAATCAGCATTTCATCCATCATGAAATATCAAATGCAATATTATTTTATTCAGGGCCGGATCATCGAATAGACAAATGTCTAGGGCACGGTTTTCTGAAGGGCCCAGTCAAACTGTCTATTTTGAAAAGATTTGTAAATAAGATATTTTATTTTTCTGTTGGACAACTGTATATAATAAACAAAAACATATTGCTTTTTATATGGTTAATGTGAATTCTAAAATCTAAAGAAAATGTGCTCTCATGTATTTTCTTATTGAAAGTAATTCTTCCGATAATTTAAATTTTTTTTTTATAGCGATAAGATTAATATTAACTACAAGATGATGAGCCCGGCGTTGCCTGGGCAAAAAATTAGAACAAAGGTTAAGATTATTAGATTATTTCATACTTCTAATCTTCCTATTATATTATTTACTAGTAGACCGGGCCGCCCTCTTGTGGGTTTTCTAGCAGCAGTGGTAT
Organism: Centruroides sculpturatus; assembly: GCF_000671375.1. Classification (NCBI taxonomy): domain Eukaryota; kingdom Metazoa; phylum Arthropoda; class Arachnida; order Scorpiones; family Buthidae; genus Centruroides; species Centruroides sculpturatus. Next base: position 258,371 of record NW_019384489.1, read on the forward strand.
AAATAATAAATTCCATGGTATAAATAATAAATTCATATTACAAATAATAATAATAATAATAATAATGTACTGAATTTCTCATGGCGTACCCTACTAAAACGCAGTCAAAAACGCAAAAAACCTCATTTATTGTTATTTTAATATTGTAACGCAAAAACAATTTATTGTTATTTTAACTAATAGCTGAGGGCGCCCCTAGTGGCCATTCTAGGCATACCGTTACAGATATACGGAACGTGATCAATGGCTTATATTATTAGATAATAGCGAGGCTGCGGCCGAAGTTTTCAACGCGAAACGTGAACTTCGGACGTTCAGCGCTGCCTTCCTGTAAGCCTAAAAGTTTGACAGTGACATTTTGAAACATCAGTGAAATCATGCTCGACTTTCCAAATGCCATCGTCAAACTTCTAGGCTTACAGGAAGGCGGCGCTGAACGTCCGAAGTTCACGTTTCGCGTTGAAAACTTCGGCCGCAGCCTCGCTATTATCTAATAATATAAGCCATTGATCACGTTCCGTATATCTGTAACGGTATGCCTAGAATGGCCACTAGGGGCGCCCTCAGCTATTAGTTAAAATAACAATAAATTGTTTTTGCGTTACAATATTAAAATAACAATAAATGAGGTTTTTTGCGTTTTTGACTGCGTTTTAGTAGGGTACGCCATGAGAAATTCAGTATATTATTATTATTATTATTATTATTTGTAATATGAATTTATTATTTATACCATGGAATTTATTATTTATACCACTGCTGCTAGAAAACCCACAAGAGGGCGGCCCGGTCTACTAGTAAATAATATAATAGGAAGATTAGAAGTATGAAATAATCTAATAATCTTAACCTTTGTTCTAATTTTTTGCCCAGGCAACGCCGGGCTCATCATCTTGTAGTTAATATTAATCTTATCGCTATAAAAAAAAAATTTAAATTATCGGAAGAATTACTTTCAATAAGAAAATACATGAGAGCACATTTTCTTTAGATTTTAGAATTCACATTAACCATATAAAAAGCAATATGTTTTTGTTTATTATATACAGTTGTCCAACAGAAAAATAAAATATCTTATTTACAAATCTTTTCAAAATAGACAGTTTGACTGGGCCCTTCAGAAAACCGTGCCCTAGACATTTGTCTATTCGATGATCCGGCCCTGAATAAAATAATATTGCATTTGATATTTCATGATGGATGAAATGCTGATTAAGATAGGGCCTACTCTTTTCGGGCTTATGTCGTCTACATAGCCACAAATACAAATGTGTTATATGTTAAACAGCGAGAAGGTGACAATCAGAAATAATTCAAACGTAGATTTTACTGCTATATACATAATTTGTTTTCTGCTTGCTTATTGTCTTGAACTACGTTTTGTATTCTTTCTGTTCTGTGGGCACTATTAGGGCTTTTTTCTATATTCATCATTGGTTCAGACTCAAGATGGGGTTCCTTCTCCTCATGGGCCTGGATAGAGCCCGACATATCTGAGACAGACCGCCCACGAAAAATTCCTAGGGTTATTCACTTTAGAGGTCAACTTTTCTTTGGTATTTTTGCGACAAATTTTATAATTTTCTGCGAGTCTCTAAGACTGAATTCCACACTAGCATAGACCCCGTGTAATTTGACACTGATATAAGAAATTGGAAGATAAATGAAATGTTTAATTAAACTATTAACTGTCTAAAAAAACTACGTAACTTTTTTCACAAGGTTCCACATGAGAATTTTGCACCAGTCCTGCTTTTCTAGAGGTTGGCTCTGTCTGCTCGGATTCGAGCCCGGGTCCTCCAAAATAGTAGACTAAGGCCTTAACCTCTTATTGGCAGATTGTTCAAGATATTATAAATATTAAATGTATAACAAGAAAACTGTTGGAGGNTAAACCTAGTTTGTGAAGCATACCTTCCAGCTGTATATTGTGCTGGTGTGTATCAGACAAGTTTCTTATTCTGCTCAGTGGTTTTCTTTGAACTTGATGACGTGATGCGATTTGCATTTGCTACTATTTTGACAAGTTTCATTGCCGTAATTACGTTTGCATCGTTTCAATTATCTCGGTTCACATCTTTGGTAAGTTAACTGTATCATTTTATATATGAAGCGGGCATTTATAAGTAAATTGCCGTAAATTAAAGCTGTCGTGTATTGTTGTGAAACCACGCAAAGATAAAAGATTTGTTCCTTCTAATAATAAAAATGATGATTTATTTTTTTATTTTGACGTACAGTAAAACAATTGTAAACGAACGTTTTGTAACTTTCCACGTGAAAAAAGCAAGATTTATGCTTATAAGACACATCACAACAAATTTTGAATTGTCTGTTGTGACATCTAATCAAAAAACATAGCAACGAGATGCGTAACTTTTTCGGAAACGGCAATGAAAATTGCCTAGGGTCCATCCGTTATGGTATTATATTTTAGAAACCATTTTATGTAATTATTTTTTTTTTTGATTACTTGAATAATTACTTGAGACATATCCAATACAACTACCCATTACAATACAATGCAATCCAAAATTTGGATTGCATTGTATTGTAGTGGGTGTTTGTATTGGATATGTCTCAAGTATTGGATTGTAATGGTGAAATTCAGATATTTGAAAACATTATTTATTGTCAACTCAACATCGATTACAGTTCAGTCTGGTAAATAATCACCATTAAATATCAACCGCATCTCGCTACCTTCGCTACACACTTTCAATCCCGTGAAAATACGACGACTAGGTTTTTCTTTGAAGAAAGTCTCGAGTGTTTGGTATTTTCGTTGAACTGCATATTGGCAATATGGTTCTTCGGGGCTCGAAAAATGTGGCAGTCAGTTGGCACAAAACTGAGCTGTAAGGTGAATGAGGCAGAACCTTTCAGCCAGACGTGCTGGCGTGTTGTAGTAGTAGTAGTATCGGAATTTGTCAATTCTTTCTAAGAAGTTCTTCGATCTGGATGTTTTATGAGTAAATGAAACATTCGGAATTATTAGAAATATGTGAATTTGATTCATATTTAGAATAAACCATTTTGCATTAATTATATCCTTTAGAAGAGAGTTCATACGAATTATATAACCAGTTCCAATTTTCATGCATATATTCTGAAATTATTTAAAATTTTTCTAGATGTACGGCAAGTTTATTGAAATCTATAGATTGGGTTCGGCTGATTTACCATTAGAAACTAAAATGAAGGTAATACAAAAAATTTAAGTTGTTTTGTATGGTCTATATAATTAATATATTAAAAAGTAATTTTATTTCTTTAAAAAGATGCTGAATTTCATGAAAAGATATGGTAAAACTCCATTTGGAATAGACGTCGGAGGATTCTTTTATGTGAAAAAGAACTTCTTCATTCGAGTAAGTTACTTCCATATATTCTGATTGATTCTATTAAAATTGTAAAAATATCAGTTATAATTGCATCTATAAAATCTATTTATATTCGTAAAAGTCATATGACATATATATGTTACAAGAAAAAATGTTTATAATTTATTTTTTTGGGTATTAATAATAACGTTTAATATAAGCATATTTACTTTTACAGTTTCTTAGCGCCATATATTCATTGCTGTCTGTCTTAGTAGAACTTCTAGCAACAAAAAAACCGAATTGTAAACTTAAAATAGAAAATATGCTATAGACTTGTATATTATTACAACGAGGCGGCATACTTTTGAATTCCACCAACCATTGTAGATACAGCAGTGGCGTACCGTGGGTGTCAGCCGCCCGGGGCGAAGGTAATTTTCGGTCCCCACTTATTTAGGTATTTCAACTTAAAAGACCAAAATTCAGTTTTGTCACAGAACAAGCAATGAAAAATTCGGTGGTAGTGCAGCGACTTGTTTAAAATAGTTCTATTGGATATTAATGGTGTATATAAACACAAATGAATCGTACGAGCAGAAAAAAAGGTCAACAGGTTTCGCAGGGACTCCTCGGATGAAAAAGTTACTAGTTCACCCGGCGAGCCGATTCCCGGACTGTCCGGACGATAGCACTGGAGGTAATGGATGGCCGCCGTCGGTTAGTCGAAACCTGACCGTCTTTCTCCATCCATTTCCATTTCCACAAAGACTGTCTTTATCAGAAGGCGGTAAACGTGAATTAGTTAAGTCCACGACCACGTTTTAAACTAAAACAACATTTATTTACAACAATCTTACGAGTACACTTGAGAAAGAGCTACACGTGCTCATGGTAGCGATCACCCTACAAGAAAAAGGCAACAATACCCAGAATCCCATCCGGGAAAATCTCTTGTCCGCGTTTTTCAATCAGGGATTCACGGGAAACTCCTAGAGGAGTGGCGCCATCTCACCAATCCGTGATTTGTCGCCGCAGCACTATCGTAGGCGTGATGCAAGTATAGATTAGGATGTTTCAAATTTTTATAAGATATTATTATTATTTATTGTGAAATTTTGCCGCCCCCTAAAAAGTGCCGCCCGGGGCGGGCCGCCCCTGCCGCCCCCACTACGGTACGCCACTGTATTTATANAACATTTCTTCTTGTAACATATATAATTTATTTTTTTGGGTATTAATAATAATGTTTAATATAAGCATATTTACTTTTACAGTTTCTTAGCGCCATATATTCATTGCTGTCTGTCTTAGTAGAACTTCTAGCAACAAAAAAACCGAATTGTAAACTTAAAATAGAAAATATGCTATAGACTTGTATATTATTACAACGAGGCGGCATACTTTTGAATTCCACCGACGATTGTAGATACAAAAAATGTTTCGTGCTCTATCATAGTAATGAATGTAATAATTAAAAACTAGACATAAAGTGAAACAGAAAATTATAATAAATAAAACTAATTTCAAATGAATACGTTTTATTTTACATTACACATCCTGTATAAAAATCCTCAAAAAATTCATTTCCAAAACAACGAGTTTTTGCGGCACTCGGTGAATGTTCGTACTCGAGATCAATTATTTGTGTATTTTCTGTCATAACTCATCGAATAAAACTGGTTTTATATTTCAGAGAATTGAGAAAAAATGTAAAAAATGTCGTCCCCCTTAGCGGCCAAACAATAATTAGTTCCATTTTAAAACTTCGCCAGAAATCATCCTTTCTGACCTTCTTTCTATTCTGCGAGTTTCATCAAAAAATATTGGCGGAACCAGGGTCATCTAGGCGATCAAAAGTCAGATTTCCTCCTTAGGACCAATGTTAACAAAATTGATCCTTTTCCATTTTGTGGAAAATTGTACGCACCGATTTTGGATCTTTATATCTACTGAAAATTTCCAGTAGATATAAAGATCCGAAGCTCCCGAACTGAGAAGGATGAAAAACTTGTATTTTAAAAAACTTGAAGGATGAAACTTGTATTTAAAAAAAAAAAAAAAGTTTTAGCAAATTATATTTATTTAAAACATCAACATTTGCATTATTCTTTCATTATTTGTTCTAACATTTTCATTTATTTTGTGATTTCAAACTTGAATTTTAATCTATATCAGATTTCTAATGGAATTTCTTAATCCATTAAAGATTTAATAACTTTAAAATAAATCAATTCTCTTATTTTCTGAATGAAAAATGAGGATACTGCATCAGTTAAAATTAAATCTCAATGTAGAATGCAAAACTTCTCCTTAGTTTTATAAGTGATCTGGCTTTTATAAAATAGTTTTTTTTTTCCTAATGATGTATGAACGTTCTGAACTGATAAATGATCAGTTTTCCCAATTTGGATTCTTATTTCCTTGCAATTCAAATTAGAGAAGAGAACAACAAGAACTCGAACTTCTGCCATTAATAATTTAAAATGCAATTTTAAATGAAATAGATATTTATACATAGACTATACTTTCTAAAGTAAAAATATATGCTAATTAAAATAGTCTGAATAAAATATAAATAGAGCATTTATTTTTGTTTCTATTTTAATCAAATAAAAGCTTTTCTATTATTATCAGTTGTTTATGTTAGAAAACTTGCCTCCAAACATTTAATAAGCAATTAGAGCTCAAATTTATGAGACATTCACATAATAATAACATAATTTATGCAAACAATTATAGTGTTAATGACTGATTGATTTAAGTGACCTAATTTATGCATCATTTACTCTGTTTTGATGGCATTATTAAAAGAAATGCTAGAACAATCTGCAAGATTATTTCTTTCAAAAGTTTCATAAACTTTTGAAAGAATTTTAATAATAAATGCAATTTACTTTAATAGTTCAATAAACATTAATAATTTGTAATTGCAATTCAATAGGCATCAATACTTTAATTGTTACATAAATATTGTCATATTACTTTCCTGGCTGTTATGTATACATAACAAGGGAAAGTAATGGGATCTTGTCAAATTTGATCCTCAGTTTTTTGCAAATTTCCATGTTTTGAGACTTCCTGAATCCAAAAATTCCATTGATGTGTTGGTGTCTATTTCACTTAATATCTCAGAGTGGGGTAAACATTAAGAAATGAAATTTAGCATGGTGGCTTGTATGTGAGAGGCATTAATGCTATTAAATTTTGGTGGTTAATAGGTCCAGAGAGTGAGGAGACAGGGGAGTCGTGTGTCATATCTCAAGAGGTGTAGGACTTAAGATTTTATTTGTTACTAACATTTATAGTTTTTCATAAAACCCATCCCTACCCTCAAGATTAAGCTTTTTGCCATTTTATAGTAACTAAAAATATAAGTTTTTATAAAAAAATCTGATAACAGATGGCACTACACACAATTTTGTTGATTTTGATTAATAATATAAAAGTTATTTTTTAAAATCAAAACTCAACAGCCGGGAAAGTTATGCAATTCGTTGCTGGATTTTTTTTTATAATTATGAATGCTTAGTTTTTCTTTATTAAAGTTTTCTATTTTTGAATTTAATTAATGTAAATTATCATAGAAATTATTGTTAGAAAATATTACTGTGAAATTAATATATGTACTGTACATGTAAATATCAGTACACAGTAGAGTCAAAAATAAACAAAACTTTTGTTACAAGCATTATTATACAATACACAGTACACATCACATTCTAAGTAAGCTCCTTCTGCAGCTACACACTTTTGCTAGAATCTATATCATTTGTCAAAGCAGTCCTGGAATTTGTTTTTAGTGACTTTCATTGCTGCAGCAGCTCCCACTCTGCTGCTTATTGAAATCTGCATTTCTTCAAATTTCTGTTTTGTTTTATGGAATAGATAAAAGTCTGCAGGGTAAAATCAAGACGCATTACAGAGCTTTTTCATCTCTTGATTCAAAAAGCACCGTAATGTCCTACTTGCATTCACTGACCAGAAATGACAGATGGAAGTCAAGGCAGAAGCTGCGGTGACTAGCACCTCTAAAGATATCACAAAAATGGTTTCCAGTAGTGCTACCCAAAAGACAAAAGGCTCTATCTCCAAAAAAATTGAAAATCAAGTTATGCATTTGTCATCATACCTAATTAATATCCTTTATCAATACTGTCTAATATCAATTGATGACAAGTGGGCAATTCAATTTTCAACTTTTTCTAGATAGAGCCTTTGTCTTTTGGCCAGTATAGTATTGTTTTGACAAATGGTATGGATTCTAACAGAAATATGTAACTGCAAAATAAAGCTTGAAGGTGGACCTCTGAACATACTTGCATTATTAATATAAATAAAAGTTATATTAAAAGTTCAGTTTATTTTTGACTCTACCATATATAATATTGTGCTAATGATCTCATTAAATAATTTGCAATTTTTTTAAATAAAAAAATAATTTATGAGTTAAATAAGCTATTCTGTAAATATAATCATAACATTAACAAATCAAGATATAAGTTATCAATGGCAAACTTGTATTCAAATAACATTACATAATTCCATCACTAAGCATTATAAACCATAGTGTGTCAATATTATTAATAATTTAAACTAATTTTGTATCACAAAACAATTATATTAAATTATTAGATTGTTTTTATTAAACTCTAATTAATTATTTTTTGATGATTTCAAAACTTAAATTCTATCGTAATGATCCAATGATTTAAAAAATTCATATCTCAGTGATTTTTGAACTTAAACACACATGGTGTTTCCAGAAATACTTTAAATAACATGGAATTTTTTGAAATGTAAATGTTTTATGCAAATTTTAGTTACATTAGTTACAATTTCTATCATTAAGTGGAGTGTGTAATAAAATAACTTTTTACAAACTCACTTCTGCTTCTGAACATCTCATTCATTTTATCAGTCACTTTTGTACTATCATGTAAGAAGAGCCTCAATCTAAAATTGCTCTATCTATTGATAAAGATTTTAATTAAAATTTGCATAAAATGTTGAGGTTAAAAAAACCTCCCTTGTCATTCTGAGTATTTCTGTAAAAACTGCATGTGTACAGGATCAGACTTCGTTAAATTTGATTTTTAAAGTTGTGCTTGACTTTTGGATTATCATGTGTTTATTGACCCGTTTATTCAAATACAGGGATTATATTCTTGTACATGTTTTCAGAAGTCTTATTCCAGTCATTGGCATACCAATGAGTGAAATTATATTTATTTCTGTCAAAATTTGGTTTAGTTTATTACTGAATTTCATTAGAGAAGGTTTCATTTTCATAGAATTTGAATTGTTTAATGTTATGCAATAGACAGATGCTAAAAATAATATTATTGGTTTCAAGAGAATACATTTATTGAAAAATGATCCATTAGTTGGCAATTTTGCGTGCCAACGTCAGAATAGAATAGCATTGTAAAAACATAAAACAACTTATCCCAATGTTAGTAATGATTTTTCCATTTCATGAAAAACTACTAAGATATATACTCCATGAAATAATTTGGCAGTATCAGTTTTATGAATTGCCAAATTTGATATAAAAAAAATTGTTTGGTGATTTGGGGATAAAATTTGATGCCATCCAAAAATTTTTCTGCAGCTACACAGAATCAGATCACAAAGAGGCTCTGATGGCAGAGTGTGTGTGAGTTTATATATATATACACATATATATAATATATTTATATATACATATATATACTTTTTATCTGTTGGAGCAAAATGGCAAGGCTCTTGTACAGAAATAATAAACTACAGATTCCATAGAGTGAAAGGTAACAAGAATACTTTCACCTCTGTGGAACTGTTCAAAAATTACATAAGGAGGAAGATCCTAATCAAATCCATACTTCTTTCTTTCATAGGTAAGTGTCATATCTTTTGAGTACATCACTTCACACTTAAGATTCCACTTACGGGTTTGGACTAATTATCCCCAGGATTGATTGAGCAAGAACTGCAGTCAGAGGAGGGATCAGTTTTATTTATCCTGCCAACACTGCAGCTGTCCTAGGGTTTTGGATACATAAATCCTCCTCCTCCTGAATCTCGCTTTAAGTATCACCAGATTCAATTGTTTCTTTTCCTGATGAATTTTTCAGTACCTTTGTACAGAGGAGTTTATCAGATAGATTTGAAATTTATGAGACGGTTTGATGTATCATACACTATCGACACTCACAAAATGCATGCTGGGAACATCTCTTGGCACTTTTTGTCTGTGAGGACATGGAGGACTGTGATGCCGCCGCCGTTTCCTCTTTCGATGACAAACTAGACATACAGTCATAATCATGAGTACACCTCCACCGACTGAAAGACCAGTTACTAGATATATATTAACACCACTTGGCTTCAAACCTAAAATATTNAAAACTTCGCCAGAAATCATCCTTTCTGACCTTCTTTCTATCCTGCGAGTTTCATAAAAAAATATTAATGAAATCTAGGTCATCTAGGCGATCAAAAGTCAGATTTCCTCCTTAGGACCAATGTTAACAAAATTGACCCTTTTCCATTTTGTTGAAAATTGTACGCACCGATTTTTATTTTACTCCAACACTAGTGGGGGGTCACCATGGGCTAGCGATTGAATCCATTTCGAATCCCAGTCCCAATCATAATATCTTGTGTCTTCTCAATCTTTAATAATTACAAATCAATTAAATTACGAAAATCTAGAATCTACTGCAAACTAGGCAAGCGACATTACCGGTTACATTATGTGGACTTTCTAAGCAGGATGTGTGCTAATTTTTCCAACATAGGACTCATTTGATTTGTTTCTATTATTTTTTTTCTTCGACTTTCTTCTAAAAATTCTTCATGAGCAATCTAATGGATACGATGCACAAGGGGAGGANTAGGCCTCGGCTCGACTACGGATGACGTGTATCCGGAATCTGGCAGGAAGTGGCGAAATCGGCTGTATGAGGCAACCTTATAAATCTAAGACCTTGGGATTTGCATACCCCGTATCTTAAAATTTTTCATTTTTATATGTATCGTTATATTTTTTCCTGTATGTGGGGGACACGATTTTGATCAACCTCTTTGAAGCGTAATAACTCCTGTGCTTTTTGTCAAAAATTTCTGAAATTTTGTAGGGAGGTTTGTGTATTAGTGGGATTCATACTATTGAATTTTGGTAGTTAAAGATCGATGGGATGGAGAGATAATGGGGAGTAGTGAGTCGTATCTCGTGGCGGGTCGGACTTAATGACGATTTTACTCGTATTAGCATTTACAATTTTTTTTGTTTTATAAAAGTCATCCCTATCTTCAAAATTTGGCTTTTTGCCATTTTATAGTAATTAAAAGTATAAAAAGTTTTTAAATAAAATATAACAGGCTGCGCCAGACACAATTTTACTTGTTGCCGGGAAAGTTAAGCAACTCTTTGCTGAATTTTCTTAATAAATTAAAATATGTTTACTTAATGTTTACTATGTATACTTAATGCAGTACGTATACACATCATCTTTCCAAATATAAAATGCAGAAAAATTACAACTGAACCTTCCATATGTATAGCTTAGGACTACAACAAGTCTGTTCACCATTGTTACCACTTCTCGATGGAACTCATGATTTAAAACTTTACTCCATTTTTCTCTCTAATTTTCAAAGTTATTATTTTTCTAATACAGTATATATTTTCGAATTGATGTGTAAAATTTCGTCTGTACTTCTATTCATTCATTTTAATCATTGCTTTCTTTATAAAGGAACACCTTTTCGTTCCTTTTAATATATTGCTGCTCTATGAAGACTTTCCTTGCTTACTCTTGTTTAATTTCTGCATTGTCACGTGTCACTCTTCTTAACAACTGGTTCAAAATATCTAAAACAATCATCATTCTTAATCCTATTTCCTGCTTATTAATAAATTGTCCTTCTAAGATGTTCTTGAAATTGATCTTTCATCCCAATTTGTATGGTCCTCCAACAGTTTTCTTGTTATACATTTAATATTTACAATATCTTGAACAATCTGCCAATAAGAGGTTAAGGCCTTAGTCTACTATTTTGGAGGACCCGGGCTCGAATCCGAGCAGACAGAGCCAACCTCTAGAAAAGCTGGCCTGGTGCAAAATTCTCATGTGGAATCTTGTGAAAAAAGTTACGTAATTTTTTAGACAGTTAATAGTTTAATTAAACATTTCATTTATCTTCCAATTTCTTATATCAGTGTCAAATTGCATAAAGTCTATCGTAGTGTGGAATTAAGTCTTAGAGACTCGCAGAAAATTATAAAACCTGTCGCGAAAATACTGAAGAAAAGTTGACCTCTAAAGTGAATAACCCTAGGAATTTTTCGTGGGCGGTCTGTCTCGAATATGTCGGGCTCTATCCAGGCCCATGAGGAGAAGGAATCCCATCTTGAATCTGAACCCATGATGAACATAGAAAAAGGCCCTAATAGTGCCCACGGAACAGAGAAAATACAAAACGTAGTTAAGACAATAAGCAAGCAGAAAACAAATTATGTATATATCAGTAAGATCTACGTTTGAATTATTTCTGATTGTCACCTTCTCGCTGTTTAACATATAACACATTTGCTTTCGTGGCTATGTAGACGACATAAGCCCGAAAAGAGTAGGCTCTACCTTAAACAGCATTGCATCCATCACGAAATATAAAATGCAATATTATTTTATTCAGGGTCGGATCATCGCATAGACAAATGAGACAAGTNTTAGATTCAATAGACTACCTATGCCCTCTAAATGCCAATTCTTGCTTTGATAAAAAACATATAACATCTATTAATTTAGATATAATATATCTATTAGCCGTAATTAAGTTATACTTTTCAATATTTATTTTATATTGTTTATTAATGTTAAATTCTATTCCGCTTTGATTTCCAAATTGCTTCGTTTTTACGAGAGAATCGATGTGACATTTACGATTTTCGCGTCTTTTACCAGCTTTACTGAAATTATTTAAATCGTCAAAGCCATTCTTATTCCACACACTATTTTCATTTGAAAATAGTAGGAAGGCCAACAAAACAATATTTGCATTTTTATGCATCCACAAAACCATTTTATGTCTTCATAAATTTTATCGTGAAAATGTCGAACAAATTTTTTTTATTAAAATGTTTATATTTAATTTAGGTATTGGTCTTTCTCTTTTAATAATGTTTTCTTTTCCATTATAAGCCAAATTTTTTTAAAAATAAATTTTCAATATCATAATTACATTGTAAATCGCTAGCCATGATATAAGGGCTGAAATTAAAAATAAAATTATGAAAACTTACTTGTTAAAATAAAATGTGTGATAGATATACAATTATACATACTTGGTACAAAATATTCAATTGTATGAATACACTTTTAAACAAAATAATTATTAAATACTATATAGTTTTGTGAAGAAACGTAGGGGAAGGTGGGGCAGGATGAGAACGTTAAGGTTTAAAAAGTCATAAGATGGCAATTACTTTAATGAGAACAATAATTTTTTTATTCTCAGCAACTACAACATTTGATAATATACAGGGTATATCAGAATGACGTTTTAAAAATTTGGGGGATTGTAGAGGATGAAGTTTTGAACGTTTTGATATAAAGAACCTTTAGCCGGAAATGTGATATAAAGTTTCTACAGCACTTTGCACGTTCTATGCGGTCGGCATGCTAACTGAAACAGCAGAATAAAGTATTTATGACAAGTTTTATTGACAAAACAGTAGAGTAAAATCAAACTGTACATCGAATCAGTGGTTGCACTATTTTAGAGTAAATGTTCAATGTGATGACCACCAACTTCGTTACATAATGTGCAACGACGAACCATGTTTTGTCCGACTCTCTGTAAGATGCCACGCTCCCCTGTGATGGTATTAAATGCTATAAAGATGCGCTACCTAAGCTCATGAACTGTTCCTACAGGCACACAAGGGACTCACGTTGACTAGTTGTGTGTTTACAGCACAGTGCCAGTGAATGCAAGGGGTGACCTGAAGGACGACAAGCACTAAGTACACAACGTCCTGTACACAGGCTCAGTTAGACCACTGTAGTTGTGTGTTTACAGTCTTCCATCCGCAGCAATAATATGACATCAATGAACGGAAGGGTAGCTACCAAAGTAAAGGCGGTCAAGCATTTCCTACCGCTATAGACATTTTAGTTCAAATTTCGGGCTATAGGTTCCTTATATCAAAAGGTTCAAATTTTTAAAACGTCATTCTGATACACTCTGTATAATACAAAATTTAATTTTTGAAAAACGTTTTTAAAAACAAAAAAATTTAATATTTTAGAATTATATGTAAATGCACCATCTTGCCCCACCCGTGGGGTAAGGTGGGGATATTATTTTTATATACAAAAAGGAGAAATTAAAATGGTTTAACTGTCATTTTCTTCAATATTGGCACAAGAACAGTGTGCCCATTTATCATACCGGATAAATTTATTCTTATTTTCTTATATATTATAAATTCATTCTTATTATCTATAAATAAATATAAAAGTTTGAACTTACTCGTATTTACTTTACCAGACGATACTGTCACTTCGCGCATGCTCAGTTTCGCTATTTTGTAAGCAGACGATATTTTTTTTTGGGGAAAAANATTTTACTTAATGTAATTAATTTTTTATTTAAAAAAATAGAACATTATGAGCAATTATTTATTGTGAAATTGTCACAATGCAGGCCAGGACTGCAAGTTTTTTGTTATAATGCTCTCAATTTACTAGTGTCTTGCCCCTGTACATCATACTTTTCCTGTTAACAATAGTGTCATACCAGTCATCTCCAACTCTGTTTTGGAGAAAATTTTTGAATTGAAATAAAATGACTTCCGGTCCAATCCAGAAGTTTTCATAAAGTTAATTGGGCCCTCTTATCCCTTAGCTTTCCATATCTGGTCTCGACTTTCATCTGTTCTCGAGATTAAGGAAGGACACAGACAGACGGATGACAGCGGACATTTATAAGTCTATCTGCTATAAAAGCCAGTAATAAAAATGAGATGCTCAGTTTTTGGTCAAACATTATTATAATATTACTATTCAGAAGATACGCGAACTAAAATAAATGGAAGAGGAGAACAGAGGAAGTAGAGAAACGTGTTAAATGGAATGCGAAGTCGAGCGTTTTCCATTCGACATTAAAAAGACAATTATCTAATCCGAAAATTATGGTAAAATTTGAAAACTTAATCGACTTATATCCTAACTTTTTAGGCAATAAAATTGTGTATTTTAAATTAATATATCGTAATTAATTTTAAGACAAAGGCTTGACTTAAATGTGTAGTCTTGTTGCGTGAAAAGTTTAATTTAACGATTAATTTTGTAGCTTATAATATTAAAAAATTAATATTAATGATTGCACGCTTTATTATTCTATACTTTATTTAAAATTAATTTATTGGCNATATAGAATTATCAACGACAACGAATTTAAAACTATAAAAAAATAGTTCGCTGCACTATATTGCAGTGCCTCTAGCCAGCGGCAGAATTCGTGGCCAACCTTGGGCAAGATGTGCCCCAACGTGCGCTTTTCATACTGACTGCAAACACGGGTCAACTTTATTTCAAAACTAAACAATTTCTGTCTTAAAGAAATTAACTTCGAATACCATAATATCATCTAAAAGGTAATGTAAAAGTTCGCAATGATGCTTACTTTGTAGAAACTTTGTAGCGGGCGTAAAATTAGATAAAGTATTGCTGAAACGTGGAAAACTGTCTTACTCCCAAACAAAGAGAGTGATTCGAACGTTCTCTCATCCCGTGATCCCTCTTGTGGTTGACATTTAGTTCCCCAAATAACACCTAGATGAAAGCGCGTTAATCACGAATAAACAGACGTCCCCGTCTTGCACTACCTTCCCCTACATAAAAATAACAAAATATTCTTTAATTTTTAAATCTTAAAACAATCCACTTAGTCAAATAGCTCCCTACGAGTGACTAATGGATGGAATCAGAGACGGTCCTGGTAGGTGCATGCACGCGGGCTGCCAAATTCCGAGGGTGCCGATACCGGTCAATGTCAAATGCCTCTTTTGTCGCATCACTAGTATACCTCAAAGAAAGCGACATGGTTGTTGTAGATGGAGGTAATGGATGGCCGCCATCGGTTAGACGTAACCTGGCCGTCTTTCTCCATCCATTTACATCTCCACAAAGACTGTCTTTATCAGAAGGTTGTAAACGTGAATTAATTAAGTCCACGACCACGTTTTAAACTAAAACAACATTTATTTACAACAATCCTCGAGTACACTTGAAAGAGAGCTACACGTGCTCATGGCAGCAATCACCCGACAAGAAGAAGAAGCAACAATACCCAGAATTCTCTCTGGGAAAAACCTAGTTCCCGTTTTTCCATCCGGGATTCACGGAAAACTCGTAGAGGAGTGGAGCCATCTCACCAGTCCGTGATTTGTCGCCGGATAGATTTTAAACGTTTCTCACCATAGCTGTAAAAATCTAAATTTGTTAAACTTAATAGTAATTTGTTTTCTAACTAATTCGTTTTAAGACCATTTTCCAAAATTAAGGAAATTTCCAAAATTTACAACTTTTCGGTTAGTCTCGTTGAAATGGAAAAATTTCTGTCTTTATTACATCTAATATTTCAAAGAAATCAGTCCATACTGTACTCGGCTAGAGATTGGAGTCGGTTAAGCTTTTAAGTAAAATTTCGCCTCTTTCGTCAGGGTTTTATTTATGTCCCCAATTCCCTAATCGCTTAATTATTTAACTACTTCTTAAGTCGAAACCAGTTACTCTGTACTTGCATATTTGTAGTCTCGGGAAAAAAGTGGAAAGACAAATTTTTATGACAACGATACATAAATCGTAAATTTAAGGAAAATAAATTATTTTATATTTATATATATTTGTTATATTCTTATCTTCCGTTATTTTTTGCATTTGAATTTATATATTCTATTTTAGAACACCGCTGTTCTAATTTTCTCGTTTAATCTGAGGATGACCAATTGAATAGGCTAAAAACGTTAGTTTACGTTTAAATAAATTATCTCAGCAACTTAAGGTGTATTTTGATGTTCTGTTTAATATTTACCTTAATCTACTACAATAAAAGAATATCATAGAAAAGATTCTGTGTGGCTTGCAAACAACATTAACAAACAGTTCTGTTTATTTTAGAATTAAGAAAATTCACAATGACTTTTCAGCAACAGCCAAATTACGTAAGAATCTCATTAGTTAAATCTTGCATATACAATCAGAATATCCTATATATTATTTTAATATAACAATTGTTAATTTTTCTTTAAATNTATATACAGTGGAACCTCGGTATACGTCTGCTTTAGAATACGTCCAATTCGTATTACGTCCTGTTTAGACGAAGCAAATTTCGCTCGGTATACGACTTTTGTTCGGTATACGACTTAATTCAATTATACGCGCCATCTATAAACAAGTTGCACTATCGGTGTACTACACCAGACTAGATGTTCGCGGTGCCACAGTTTATAACTGTTAAATTTCTTCTGATTTTAATTTTTAAGTAAAATTTTATTACTGAATAAATAGTCAATAAGTTGCCAAGTGTTGATATATGTCACCTTAGTGTGTCTGCAAAGAAACAGCTTAATAACAACAACACGGTTTCATCAGAATCNAAATGGTTATGAAAAATAGAATAAAATAGAAATGTTTATGGGGAGAGTAGATAGTATTTACATATAAATATACTGTATAATGAAATTGTATAAAACATCGCTTAAAAATGATATAATACATAAACATATTTAAAAAAACTTAAAAAAATGAGATAACTTAAATATGATATTCTGTTTATTTATGGAAAATTATTAGAGAACTAAAAAGTGAAAAAAATTAAAAACAAATTTTAAGCACTCCTTTTGATTGGTTTCTGTCTGTTTTCAATCAAATCTTTTAATGTGATAAACTCTTTCATGTAATTGCTAATTCTATAATCTTTTGTAATCCTGTTTGATAATTTGTTTTCTGATTATCTGAAGAGATTGTAAATAACCATACTACTGGAAAAGAAAGGAATTAATTCTCAATATTCACTTACAGGATATTTTATAAAAATTATGATGTATGACAGAAAAATAACAAGACACTACACGTAGTGGTTACATATAGCCATATGACTGAGACCATCTGAAAAAAGCACTTTCCTAATGCAATTAGAAAGGGTAGTATTTCTTTCAAGTATTGTGTTTTTGAGAAAAAGACACTCTTACGTGAACTCCTGGAGTCACAAGATCTACAAAATCTTAAATCAAAAAAGGCAGTACTTAAAAAGAATTCTGAATGAGAAAGAAAAACCAAGATGCAGCACAGAAGTTGAAGAGTACATATATCAAAGCAACAAGAGATTCAAGGACATTTAGATGACTGTAAGAAAGGAGTAAGGACAACAGCCTTAGCAAAGACAGTATTAGACAAAAATGATAAATTATTTGGAGGGATATGATACTGGAGGAAATAAGGGACAGAAAATATTGGGATAGTGGAAAGAATATGGATTTGGAAGAAAAATCAGGATTCAAAAGTAATTAAGATCAGAGACAGGAATGTGTTGTCAACAGTGTGGAAATGAATAATCAGATGAGGGAAAAAACAAAGAAAAAAAGAAGTATTTTAAATAAAAAGAAAACATCAGGAAGAGGGTGCCATGAAAAATTTATCTGTGTAATGGTTTCAAATTTTTGAGAAAAAGACAACAAAAGATATAATAAAAATTTAAAGTGCATAGAACATTGAATTCTGCTGAAATTTATTTGAAAGTGAAACTTGCAACCTTTAATAATGAGCTTGAAAGGCTCAAAAGTACTTGGATATTAGAAATGAAATGATTTATCAGGTTTGTCTCTGAAAAGTAGTTTCTTACTATAACTTTCAAAATTTCACATTGAGATTAGTTAATAATTGATTATTATTATTATTTACCTTCTTTAATTTCAGTCCAAGAGACTTTGAAACCACCAGTTCCAACAGCCTTATCAGCAGTCACAAATCTAAAATACATTTAAATATGTTTAAAATAATGCTAATTCATTTTTAAACAGATTAGTTCTAATGCATTAAAACTTAAATTTTGTATAAAATTTCAATAATATACCTACAGTTTACATTTTACAGAAGACAACAAAAAGTAAATTTAATTTTTAGTTCTATTTCTTTCTGAATAAATTTTACTTTTATAATAAGTTACTTACGATATTTTAATCATACTTGAAGCTGATATAATTTCCTGAGTGTCATTATTTATTTTCTCTCCACATAGTTCTATTGGAGGTTGGCTTAAGTTTTTCCATATTCTCATAACAGCACCAGAACATCCTCTTTCTTTTAAAAACAATGTAGCAGTTACATAATATAAATTAAGAAAGATAGATGTTTTAAAAATAAGCATATATATGCTTACCGATGGGATCGCCTTCGATGAGAAAATATAAAAAGAATAATAATACTTTGTGATTAGGCTTTACGGTAACGTACCAATTACAGACTTGTCTAGTTGAAGGATAGTTATCAGGAAAGCGAGGACTTGTAATGACTCCAGTTTCCTTTCCACTTATATTATAACCACAGTCTATAAAATTTAAAAACATGTTTTTAAATTGAAAATTACTAATCAAAGTAGAAAGATTAAAATATAAAATTTAAATTTCAAATAATTTATCTTGCAATGTTTTTGTACAGTTGACAAGAATGCATATGTTACAATTATTTCAACTTAAAAAATTTTACAAACCTATTTTGTGATTGATTTTTATAAGTATAGTGTTATAGGTGTAGTCTAACCACAAAATACTGTATGACAATTCATTTATAATTAGCAATTATGGCATTCATGGAAATTGGCCCACTTGCTCCACTTGTGTGCCAAACTTCCATTTGTGCCATAATTGTCTATATTATAAACTAATTGCATAATATCGACAAAATAATTAGTTTCAGAGTATGTTGACTCCATGAAAACATTATGCAAGAAAAAACACGATAATGCTGATGTTTAATGTTTTAGGGCAGTGCTTTTCAAACTTTGTGTTCATGAACCAGTATTTTTGTGACATTAAATAAAAATGGTTATAAAACAGAAAGAACAAAGTTCAAATGCAATTTCTCACCTTACGTTTAAAATTGAATTAGTAATAAACATACAATAACAAAATTTGATTCTAATCATTTTGAAAAAAAAAAAATTTTGTGGGCCGTTTCCAAGTAATTTCCAAGCTGATTTTGTTCATTAATCCATCTCTGGCAGTAAGTGTTTAAATAATAAATAAAAATGAAAGTAATAAAATAATAATGTTTCTAAAAGGCTTTTAAAGATATGTTTTAAAACAACATATAAAATTTAAAAATTTTAAGTGAAATTTTATCATGGTCCAATTGCAATTTTATCATGGTCCAATAAACTGCAGACCAGCACTAGTCTGTGGACTATAATTTGAGCAGAACTGTTTCAGGATATAATGATGGAATGGATGTGTCCTGAAAAATGCTTAGTCCAATAAAACATTTGACTCCTTTAATTAGGCATTGTATTTTTTCTTGGTAAAATAATTCATTTAATTAAAACAAGAAAGAAAACTTAAATTTATGAACAACAATACCTCCAAATTTACTCATTTCATCTATAAAATTATATGTGGCACTAAATCCACTTGCAACATCTTCACCATCAGTGCAAAGAACAACTTTCATAGAATGAACTCCAACATCAGAAAATACTGGACCTGGTGATGATTTCCCACAATATCTGCCAATTTTACTCTCTCTTCCACTTGGAAATACTTCATATATTTCCAACCAATCATTATTACACACCCTTTTATATATATAAAAAATAAAATTTATTGTAATAAATAGAGTAATGTTTCTGCTTAACAAAGTATCTCACATAATTTAAAGGTATTAAATTTATCTTGTTTGACTCACCCATCAGTAATTTCTGGTTTCAGTCTGAAGTAGTTAAAGACAAATTTCACCTGTTCATTTTTTGATCCTTGAAAAATATATTCACAGGTTGTGTTGGAAGGATAATTAGCAGGGTATCTAGGAGAATTGAATTCACCTTTTCTCTGAGTTGCACTATTATATGTGAAATGGCATCTACCATCTGGCGATGGTGTACCTGGCACTTTATAATCTACAAATAAATAAATTTGTTTTATTAATGTATATAAGCATGTCATGTATAATTTATTAATAGTTACTTACCAGTTTCAAATCTATATGTTGCCTTAAAACCGGGACCAGCGATGGAACCACTATTGAATACAAGAGCCAAACGAGGACCTTCAGATTTTAAAACTGGTGGAAGAGAGTGTCCACAAAATGCATGATCAAATTCATCAAGAGCTTGCCTTTCTTCTTGTCCTTGTAAATAAACTTTTAAATTTCCATCTGGACACCTGTTAAAATATATAACTATTCAGAAATACAAAATAAAAGTATTAATTTGAATAATATAAATTTTTATCATTGTTTACTTATCCACCCTAATATTTTAAATTAAACAAATTATAAGAGAAGCAGAATGAGATTGACAAAATCTTTAAATGACTTAACGGATCGTCGGCAGTTGTTTTGACGGTAGTACTACTTGATGGATTAATGATTGGTATTTCAAATTTTTCAAATTCTAATGTTACTCGTTCCAAATGTTGCGGGTCCTGAAGCCCATATATGAAATATTTACATACAGTATTAGAATAATAAGGAAGTGGATAATTAGGCGAATAAACTCTTCCAGACGACTCCTTTTTACTAAGAACCTTCTGATCACATTCTATTAAAAAATAAATTCATTGTTTGAATGTAAATTAAATTATTGAATAAAATGTATATCTCATATCATACCTGTGCCTCTTATATGTTCTCCCGTGCTTTGATGTATAAAATCTGTAAATGTACTAATATCAGAATGGTACAGTAGAAAGCAGAAAAGACAATTAAAAATTAATCAATAATGTTTTTCAAGATTTAAGATGAATAAAAGTTTTCAAAACAGTATCATTATTTAAAATATTTTATAAATATTTTAAATAATTTTTTGTATGAAATTTATTATTTTATAAATAATAAATTTCATACAAAGCCATTTCGCAATAGATTATATAATTTAAAGAGAAATGATTCAATGAGAAAAATAAAGCAAAAGATTAAAAACATTTTCTGAATTTTTTCCATCTCATCTTTGATGGCCAATCGCATTTAAAAGCCAGGTAATTTTCAGACTAGAATTAAGTCAATTTTAATTAATGAAATTATGGAATTTGGTCCAAAGATAGGTGATAATACTACTATTTTGTGTTATGATTAATAATTAAAGATTAATTAAAATAATTTAAATAAAAGTTAAATAATTCAGAAAATTTTGGAAGGAAAGATCAATTCAGATTCAGACCTGCAACTTTTGTTTGCTGTATGGATGCATTATCAGTTACTCTACCCTGATTGCCATCTGATCTTTACTTACAGATTTATAATTGGCTATTTAATAGAGTTTTCATTTATTATATATACTGATGAAATTAATGAGAGACATTCTGACTAAAATAAGACAAGTATTATTGTAACTCAAAAAAGAAGAAAAAACTGTTATTTCTTTATTGTTAAATAAAGAATATTTTTAATAAATCTTTTTTAGTTTTTATGATATATTAAAAATATCATTAATTTAATGCCAAAAAACTGAAATTGTTTTCCTTTTATTTTGAGTTCACATTCCAATTCCTTAACAATATAAGCAAGTGCAATACAATAAATTTTAACAGATTAAAAATCAAATTTATTGAGCTAAATAATGAAAGTGTTTAACATAAATTGTTATAAATCTGTCTTTTGGTGTAATATATCTTGTTAAACTGTTATGTTCTGCCCAAGTTTGCATCCAAAAATGAAGTATCTTAACATTAAAAAGGTGTTAATGCTAAATAAATAAGACTATATTTTGTTAAAATTTATCATACTGTAGTATCATTCTATATCTTAAAGAGCCATTTGAGTTTGAGTGTATTTGTGTTTATCTGAGATGCCATTATTTGCCAGATCTTTACATAGATACAAATACAATAAAGTTCACTTTTGAAAAATCAATACCAAAAATCATTAACATGAAACAAGTTTATTATGTAATTGTAAATACTATTCTCATGAATTAGATGAAAGGAATGCTTGAATATATAATATATATATTAACTTACAGCAAAAATAAATGGAAGAGTAATTAAATACCATTGAATGAATATGTATTTTGATCAGTCCCAGACTACCCACTAGGTACATGAGGCACATACCTAGAGGTCTCAAAATTGATTAAATAAAATAAAATAAAGTTTTATCATTGCTGTTGTATATCATAATCTATAAATAATCTTATAATAATCTTATAGCTACAATTAGATGTTATTAGTTTATGATGGTATAAAATTATGTAGAATTGTCACACTAAGCACAATCTTCTGTGCTTAGTGGTCCCAAATTTTAATATACCACTGATTTTCACATATAAAACCACCAAATGATGATTTAACTTTAGAATAGTTTTGAAATTTTTTTAGGGATGAAAATAAGGAAATATGTAATCCTCATTAACTGTAAATATCAAATACAGTGATATAATGTTAACATTGAAAATTGATTTAAAGAAAATATTAATATTACATTAATATTTTCTTCATCTTTGGATGCAAGTAAAATATTTTAACATTATAGATAATAAATTAAAAAGAACATAGAGTGTTTAGATGACACATGTTTTTTCCTGATTTGATTTTTTCTTTCTTTTCATTATTATAAAAAGGTAAGAGCAGACCTAGTTTTTCTGAACCCCTCCCTGGTTATGTTATTGTTGAATAACAATTACTATTTTACATAACAAACAATATATATTCTGTTTGGAATTTTTGTCTTTTTCATATTAATATTTACAGACCACAGAGTACTCTGCACCTATGCTCTGACATCAGTGACTTATTCCTGCATGAGGTTACAATACTTGTAATTAGGCTTGCTGTGAGTTCAAACCAGAAATTAGGTCATTGTAATGAAAACTGATTGATATTCAGCATTAAGTAGATAGTAGCAACATACATGGCAGCTATTGCCTACCATTCTTATTTGATTTTTTTAAAATACAAATCAGACTAATTTTTTTTCAATGACCAAATTGGGTCATCTTTAAAAAAATTTTCCAATGTAGATAAACTGTTCCATATTGAGACAATGCTGGAAAACTGGGATGTCTGGCATCCCTACTTTCAACAGAACTGATAACAAGTTTGTTTGTTTGCATCCAAAGAAAGTTCTTGTTTCTATTGCCCATTTTCTACCAAATATGATGAAACAATAGCACCTGTAAAGTCTAAGATTATAACTTTATTCCAAACATTTCATTGAAGTTATTGTAGTCTTTCTTTTTTGCAAGTATAATTACATCCTTCCTTTACTTGCAAAAAAAAAAAGACTACAGTAACTTTAATGAAATGTTAGGAGTACAAGTATAGCCTTGGAACAATATTACATCCTTTCAAATGCTCCTTATATTAGTCGCAGAGAATTTTAGTCATTGATAGAAAATCTTTTTTGGACAATTTTTGAACAGTCAGGTATTTGTGCTATTCTTCTATACCACTTGCTTGATCATTCCAATCTTTTATATATTGGAGCATCTAGACAGTTGATAACAGATTTTACAGTATAAGAAAGTCCTTAAACAGATTAGGAGAGATTTACATATGTTATATATATTACAGTACATTATATATATATATATATACATTACAGTACCATAATGAGACAAAGTAAAGCTTTTGAAAACTATCCCTGTCACAAAAACCTCTATTTATTTGGGAATCTGTCTTAATTTTAACATTAAAACTGATAAACTCTCTGACATTAGCATCAATGGATATCTGGATACATCTGCATTGCATATTGTATCAACTATTTGGCCATTGTAGTATTAGCTTTGTGTTCATTCATGTAAGTATATTTTTCAGTTTGACATGTATTAAAAAAACATATAACCTTACAGAAAAAAAATATGTATTTAAAAAAAGAAAACTGCCATTTAAAACTGGTTAAATTAGAATTAAAAACACTAAACCTGTGAACCAATAAATTTTTATAACAATTGCAAATGTTTTCATCTGTGTTGAATGGGCATCATCAGGCAAACTAATCACCAAATGCAAAAAACAAATGGGGGACTGCCAAACACATGTTTTGTGATGTTGATCCTTTGCCACCGCCAGGAAGTCTTTCTTTGAACTATAAATTTTACTATCCTCCCCCTCACCATTTCTTTTGTCTTACGTCACATACCCTCTGCACATGTATTCAGCAATTCCCCATTTGTTTTCAGCATTTGGTGATTAGTTTGCCTGATGATGCCCATGCCTGTTCAACACAGGTGAAAACATTTGCAATTGTTATAAAAATTTGCTGGTTTACATAATAAAAACATTAAACCTATATTTATTTATTAGTTTATTTAATTTTATATTTTTTAAAAACATTTCAACTTCACAGTCTTTGTACAAATTTTAAATATATTCCAATTCACATACTCTGCTTGTCATTTTCTTGAAGACAATATTTTGAAATATCAAATGTGTTTGAGTTATTAAAAGTATCTTTACAGTATTTAACACAAAAAAAAAATAAATAGACCTGTCATATTTTAACAATAAAAATATTAATTTAAAAAATATGTTAAATATATTAAATATTAAAAATAAAACTTAATTTATAGAAAAGTTAGTTCTCTATTGTTTATATTTTTATTTTAAAAAAAACCAATAAAAAATAAATAAAATATTAAATA